>NC_053026.1:253292985-253357597 GCF_003073215.2 Triticum urartu | reverse complement strand
ATATTATTGTCTAGTTGGTCGAAGGGCGGTTGAATCGGATTTGGGGGGAATTTTTGGGTGTGGGGGGGGAGGATTTTCGCGCGGTGGGCGGGGGGATTTTGGTGCATGGTCGGTTTCTCCAAGTGCAGTCTCACGTGTCAGTAAAGAGGCAAGCCGAAGCGCGTTCCGTTTGTGTGAGCCGTGTGCAGGAACGAACATGTGTGGGGTGCAATGCGACCGCGATAGGAGTGCTGCGAGTGTACCGCATTTTTTCCTTTTAAACTAGGTGCTTCGCCCCCTCAAAAAAAAATCTGTTGCTTCGCACGATCCGTCGATACTACTACTAGTAATCCGGTAATCCCAACTAAAATGGCGCGACCGGGTCTTTTCCCGCGCGAGATGCTGGGAGGTTGGCTTAGTTGGGTTTTTTAGGACGAGCAATGCTACACCTACGTAATCCCACTTACGTAATTAACGTAATGTGAAACGTGTGAGCTGTTGATTGTAGATTGGGGGGAGGGAGGGGCCCACGACCATGAAAATCAGGGGAGGAGAGAGAGGCAATTTACGTTAACCCTTTCGTAGGTTCCTGTAGATGTAGAAAGATGCGTCCGATCCTGCAATATAGGCCGCCCGATCTATATCTAATGGATAGGAAGGAAACTATGACAATTTACCCGCACTCCTCTCCACATTTGCAGATAAGGCTTTCCCTCGTTCATCCTTTTCTCCCACAAGATCTTGATCTTCCGTGCAACGCACGGGCATCTTGCTAGTACTCCTACAATATGTATATTATTGTGAAAGTTCATATACACCGGCCGAGATTAATGCAAACACGGCAGATTTTCATTACATTTCGAACTTTTATAGGACAAAAAAATAAAAGAAACCTGACCCTAAACCTATTCTACGACGGCAACCGACGTCCTCCATCTGTGATCTCCATGTACGGGGTGGGGTTCAAGACCCGTGAAGTGAAGGTGCGGTCTCCGGCAAGGAAAAGTAGAACACGGGAGACGGACCGGCCAGTTGGCACACCATGCCCTGCCGCCTCCCATGCCCTACTCATCCTCGAAGGAGTCCCCGACCTCGGTGGTGCCAGACGTTGGATGGCGGCAAGTAGGACGCGTGGCTAACGGTGCTCCCGTCGTCGGCCGCCAGCGTGGCCACCGCTTGTGCGGCGACTTGAGCGAGGGCGGCGACCTCGAGCTCCTTCCCCGAAGACAAGCTCTCCCGCAGAGCATTCATGCTTGCGGTCATGGCGGATGTGGTTCCGGGTAGGAGGACGATGCGCTATGGTGTGGAGGTTAGCTGGGCGTTGCCACTTTAAGTAGCGCATTCCGGTGAGGCCAAGCGTCCGGGTGCGTCATTAAGTCACCGGAGTTGGTTCCACGGGCACCGAGCCTCTTAAAGACGACATACGAATGGACGGCATGAATGCGGGCAGCTAGCGCCGGCTGGGAACGCACCGCGCGACGGCGCGAGGGGCGAGGGTTTTTGTGTGCCAAGGTAGTCAGCTGCGGTCGTGGCAACGTTGGAGATGCCCTTTGCTCACATGCGATCCCCGCATGTCATTGAAAAAGCAAGACGACCCGGCATGGTCTCAGGTCCAGAGGATGCAGTTGGCCACGCTACACCACTCCGCGGACGCGTCGCGGCGCCCCGTGCATCCTCGACGAGCCGGGTGTTAGGGTGTGTTTGGATTGTGGCCAAAGTGCACCTTGCCAGAATTTTGGTCATGACCAAAAGATTGGTCTTTGTTTGGATGGTTGCCTTTTTTTTGGCATGCCAATGAACTCTAGCCAACTTGAGTTCATTTTTCTTTCCAATGTTGGCCAAATCATGGGCAACCAATACCTCAACCAAAATTTTGGCTACCCAATGCTTTGATGGGGAAACCTTGGGCACAAACCAAACATACCGTTGGTCGTGCCACAGCACTAACGCCACCCTCGGCAAACTGAAATCGACCGTGTCTAGCGACGATATGAGCGTGTCGCTCACCGCGATCGCCGTGTCCAGAGGCGGTGCTGGAGCTGCGCCCCGTTGTTGGCCCCAACGACCCACATGAACGGTTGTTGGTGGCGAGGAGGTCGTGGGCCAGCTCCTCCATTGGACTAGTCTGCGCTACGTCGTCCTGACGGGTGTGCCCCACATGTTTGTTTCCCTGTTTTCCCAGCCATATTCGAGCGTCAGTGCTCCGCGTTGCGCATTAGGCCTTTCACTATGTAGGCCAAGCGAGACAACTTATTGTTTATTTGAGCCGTTCAAGTATAATCATGTGGCATTTGCTTATTTCTCATTCCTCTCCAACCCTCTTCTCCATCGATCATGTCGCCCTCCAGTCGAGTCCATCCTCCCGCATGCCTCATTTGAACATTCCGCCGAGTATCATTCGCATGTACCCACCCTAGTCCTCTTTCAATAGATCTACGGACCCCGAGATGAAATCGAGAGGGAACGAGTGGGGGCACGTGATACCTAAGGTGGATTCAAAATTTTGAACCGGTGATCATAGCATCCGCAAATCATATATAATGGGTATTCAATGTTTGTTTCGTTTTTGAACGTACAATATACTCCCTCCTATCCTTTCTAGTTTACATATAAGTTTTATGTGTAGTCAAAGTATATCTACTTTGATCAAAAAGGTATCAACATTCAACAACACCCAATCAATATTGTTAGATTCGTACGTACTCCTAGATTTGTACTCGAGATGGTTTCCAATTTGACTATTGACAAGATTAATAGTACATGAGATGTATAATGTGAAAATTATATCATTGGAAACTCCTTTCACATACGAATTTGACCGTATGCTTTGTGTAAGTTGCATGTCATATATTATTACTCTAACATTTGGTTAAAGTTAGCCTCGAAAAACGCATTAGACCCTGTATGCTTTGTGTAAGTTGCATGTCATATATTATTACTCTAACATTTGTGTAAGTTGCATGTCATATATTATTACTCTAACATTTGGTCAAAGTAGTGTAGTGGAAGTGGATCCTCTGACGTAGGTATCCCTGCCTTACCCTCCCTTTCGATCACTTACTGGCGGACCCCATGCTTGCTAGGCCCCGCATGTCAGTTACTCAATGGGTTCGGCCACGTCAGGGGATCCTCATCCGTAGTATACTCCCTCTGTTTTTATTTACTCCGCATAAAACAGAGGGAGTGGTGGTATAATAAATGACGCGGGCGGGGGAGGGGAGGGACGTCGGTTTGCTCTCAACTGCGGTCCCACAAGCGAGTGAAAACGCAAGACGAAGTGCGTTCCATTCGGTGAACGACGTGGAGGGTCCAGCATGCCGGGCTGCAACGCGAACGCGACAAAAGCGATGTACAGTCTAAACCGATTGACCGGTCATCACCGGAACCACTATTCACACCAGAACCTTCGCTGCTCGGCCTACGCCAGCCACTGCCCTAAAACCACACCAAATCTCCAGCCCATTCCCCCACCTTTCGATCCCCAAGCCTGCATCAAGCGTCCCCTAGTTCGCCGGAAAGCCATGGTGCGCCGCAAGATCACTTACTACAAGATGCTGACGCCAGAGCGGCGTGCAGAAATTGCGGCAGCAGTCGGTGCCACAGACCTCCGTTCCCAAGCTCGCTTTGCGGCGGGCCAATCCCCGAGTTCTCTGGAGCCAAGCTACGAGGAGGAGGAAGTCGATCCAATGTTCATGGCGGAGGTCGCGGCATAGAACGCCCCCGATGGGTATGAGACGATGGACGTCGACTTCGTGCCGGCGTCCGAGTCCCCCATGGTGCAGGCGGACCAGCTATTCAACATGGCGATACTAAAGGAGGACCGGGAGGCAGAGGCTCAACTCGACGCGAAGCACGTGCATGCCGCTGCCATCGAGGCTCTCCTGCAGGTGGAACCGGATGTCGTGGATGTGAACCGGGCGGCGGAGGCTGAACTTGAGGCGGAGTGTACGGATGCCGCTGCCATCGAGGCCCTCCTGCAGGCGGAACCGGACGTCCTGGACTTGAACCGGGCGGCAGAGGCTCGACTCGACGTAGAGCGCGCGGATGCCGCTCTCATCGACGCCCTCCTGCAGGCAGAACCGGACGTCCTGGACTTGAACCAGGCGGCGGAGGCTCGACTCGACGCGGAGCGCGCGGATGCCGCTGCCATCGAGGCCCTCCTGTAGGCGGAACCGGACGTCCTCGACTTGAACCGGGCTATGCTCTCGTCCATGCAGAGCGCCCGCACGCTCCGCTTGAACGAGTAGCTGGAGGCCGAGGACAACCACGGTGCGGAGACACACGTCGGCAGCGACGGCTGGTTCGCGCCGGCAGCCAAAGATGACGAGGTCGTCTCTTTCCGCGAGTAGTGATAGTTTTTCTTTATGTTGTTGTTTTTATGGATCTTTTGCTGTGTAAAAGCATATATTTGTTATGCAAGTCACCTGACTTGGGTCAGTCTACCATTTCTGGCGGTTGGATGAATATCCTACGTCTCCTAACCCTTCGTTCCTTCTTCCTCACCTCTTCTTCTTCCCCAAGAGACCACCGCACGGGCCGTACGGATACTCCCCAACATGCGGTTGGATAAACGTACTCTATGAAACAAAAATTATGTGTCAGTGATAGGATGGCTGAGTTTGGTGTGTGCACATGCGACAACACGTGTCAGTGAGGGTGCGTTCCTTTGGTTGGGTTTGCGGCGTGAAGGAGCGACTGTGTGAGGGTGCGGTGCGACCGCGGCGTGCAGGAGCGACCGTGTGAGGGTGCGGTGCGACCGCGATAGCCATGCGCAAGTGGACCTCCTTCTCATTTTGAAAACTTTTGGCAAGCTTGGCAAAAATGTGTGGCGAAGTTTGGCAATGCAAGGCCTAGACCCAAACAGGATAAGTACGTACGTACTAAGAGTACTAGTGTTAAAAAAGAAAGGCTGGGTTTTCCTTCGCGGGATTTAATCGATACAAACCCTCGTTTCACGTGTCAATTAATGCGTATTTTTTTCTCCAAAGACCAAAGAGCTAACCATCTCACTCCTCATCGCTTGATTAATGCAGCGCCATGCAAACCATTCTTCTCACTTCCGCATGCATGCAGGGGATATTAATGTCCTTGGTTGCTAACCCCATCAATTTTGCCTCGATTAGTGTTAGTGGCCCTTTGCAAATTGTAATTTTAATATACTGGCCTTGCGTACAAAAAAATGGAGGTAGTAACTATATTTGATTTCCTTCCCCATTGCGGTGACGTCGACGATATTTTTTTGGTGGTTTGGCGAAGTGCGTTCGACGGAGAACACCATTGAGGGAGACCACCATAAGTCGTTCGCAAGTGCCACCTGCAAGCCGAGACAACCGCCTTATTTGCATCCAGGAAGTCCTTTACTAGTACGACTACTAGGAGTAACTAATGCGGTGAGATGGCTTCTCGAAGAAGACGATGGAGAAGCGGAGTCACCGAAGAGTGAAAGGATGGTTGCTTCGTTCATGCTTTTGTGATTTGACGCCTCACTGCTTTGTAATTTGTGATAGAAGGGAAAGGGGAGCAGACTCTGTGCTCTATACTGTACTACATGCGTCCAAGCATGGGAGAAAGAGGAGAGACGTTGCATTTTTCTATTCCTTCAATCAATCAATCAGGGAGCTTCGGTTCCATCTTTTTGGCTTTGGAAACACCGTCCACAATGGTTCCCACGATGCCAAAATCTATTTTCACATTTGGCTACACATTGTGGATGCCCTTAACCGTACCACTTAGTTTTGCTCCTGTGTGCTATCTATACAAATCTCAATTATATTGATCTAAAAAATTATAGAATCGAGATTAGTAAAAAGGAGGTGATTTTGCCGCGCAGATGGCGGGGGGGGGGGGTTTCTTATTTGAGCAATGCTACATCCACGTAATGGTTCACGTAAAGTTACGAACTGGTGTGATGTGGGACTATTTGATTGGATTAAAGGAGAGGGTTAGGCCCACCCCACCTGAAAATCAGGGGGCATATATAGATTAGATGGAAAGTATACGTAGCAGCTACGTAGCCCTTTGTAAGTCTAGGATTAGGCTTCTTATTTTCGGAGAATGTTATCCTGGCGGTTTGCTAACATGAGGTCCCACGTGTCAGTGCTTTACCAAGCCGATCTGCGTCCCACATGAGGCAGAACAACGGCAGAAGCAACACGTGGTTAAGTTGAAGAAGATGAGGGAGAAGCGGATTTAGCAACGAGTGAAATGATGGCTGCTTCGTCCCTCCAACTTAACTGCGGGAAAGGTGCAGCTTTGTGATTTGACGCCTCATTGCTCATTACTACGCCGGTGCCATGACTGGGGTGCTTCACCCGGGCTGCTCTTCACTGTATTCCTGTATGGCACATGGACCCGGTAGCTTGATGTCCCACATGTCGGCGAAAGGGACTAGAAGATTTAACATGATGTAACATGTGTGAATGTGTAATTGATGCATTTGGCGGGGCCTAGAGAGGTATGTGTGTGTATTACGTATTCGAGAGAGGCATGGATAGAGGGGCCGATGGGGGGGGTGTGGGAGAGATAGCACGAGAAATGAGAGTGGTCTAGAAAGAGAGAGACGAATATGACGTCACGACAAGAGATTCAATTCCCTTGAGTGTGTATATGTAAGGGGGGAGGGAATAGAGGCACCAGGAGAAATTTTCTGTGTGTGTGGTGTTTGTGTTGGTAAGTGTGGGTGTGAGAAGATAATGAGATGTGGGGGCAGAGGGTGTGTCACCGCGTGAGGTCCGGTGGGTCGAGGTGAGGCCCTTTGTTCTGTACCGTCCTGCGCCACATTGGTCGGCCCGTGACGCATTTAGGAAGACCCATGGATGACTACTCGTACAAGACAAAGATAGCAGAACTGTGAAGGACTCTGTGTCCACTGACAAAGCCGGCTAGGATTTGTAACCCTAGGTTCTCGGACTAAGGTAACCCCTTTATCTCTGATATTACTATTCATCCAACCTAACTTTAAGGGGCATCCTACAGAATGCTCTGGTAGAATCATACTCGTCGATTAGGAAGAGAGGTGTGAGACAATGCGTGAGAGACAGGCGTAAAGATAATGTGCGTACACGAGACACGTAGGCAGGTCCATGTATATAGAAAGGGTCGATGAGGATTGTGCGTGTGTATGTTTGCGAGAGGAAGAGTGCTTGTGATAAAGGTTAATGAAAACAGTTGTAAATGGTTACGAGAGGGAGGGAGGGTTATATCTAGAGCATGTGTGCGAGAAAGACACCTCGGGAGAGAGTGTGTTAGCATGTGTGAGAGACCACCGATGGAGAGTGAAACTACATGTAAAAGACTGCTCTACACATTGATTAAAGATATAAATTGTATCCAAATATTAGGATGGGATCATGATATTTGCAATTCGCGTAAGGAGCGGTCATTGATCCATCGGACATCTAGATTCTATCGAATTTGAGCATGTCTATGTTATTATTCGACACAATTGATCCACATAGTTAGTATTTTGAACTCCAGACAATGCATCGCTTTAGCAATCGAATATAAACGTGAGTATAGTTCATGTTGTGTGTGTAAAGCACATTATACATACGAAAGTTACACAATGGACATTATAAATAGCTACTACCTATGAACTAGCATACATTTGAATTCAACTTAAGGTGGTTTGAAAAAATCGAATTCAACATGAAGTCCATTCAATTATTTGAATTTGATATCATGGCATTTGTAAACCATACCTAAATTATGGGGGCACCAATCTTTGCTCTGATTTTGTACATAATAGCATATGTAGTCGTGTACAAAATAGATTCAAATTTAGCTCCTCCATTCCAAAATAATCGTAGTTATAGGATTTTCAAGTGTCAAAATTTCAAAAAGAAGCGGATAATTTAATGAGGTTTTCAAACATACAAGGTCAAATATAACGTTGTATATTTAGGTCAATCCTCTTAGTTCAAGAGTACTCTAAACGTGAATGCTTGTGTTTCAAAATTTCGAACGAAGCGCCAAAAGTGCCTCTACTCGCCTGAAACCGCGTGAGACCAATGTTTGGTAGTACAAGGAAATTACTTTTCTAACAACTCCGACCCGTGAAACCTACCGGCCCGACGTCCAAAGGTCTAAACCGGGGTTGGTTTGTAGCTTCATCTAGACGCCACGCAACCGCATCCGAAAAACATTCATACACAATGGCCGCCTAAGCACACATGCGCGTGGCCGAAATCGCTCCCGCCCACTATTTGGGACACCTGGGATTACCATCCTACCCCTGACCCGCAGTAGGTCCGAAATTTATGATGGGGGCAAAGTTTGTACTTTCCCCAAATTTCAAACAAGCGTGTCCCATCTTATGTTCAAAAAAGCCAAAAACAAGCGCATCCCAGACCGAAACATGGTTCCCCCCACCCGTCTGATTCCCCATTCGTACTCCGTGGGCGCCAAAACTACCTCTCCACCAGCCGCGAAACCCCGGCATCCTCCGTCCGCCACTCCATCCCACCCATCAACCGCCGCCCTCCTCCATCACGCCGGAGCCAATACCCCGACGTCATCGTCCATCGCAACCTCAACCGCAACGCCCTCCACGGCTAGTAGTTGAAGCCGAGGCCGAGCCATCCGTACCCGAGCCAGTTCAACCACGCCGTCCTACGCCTCACCGCTGCTGCTCTAACTTCGCCACCCTCCACTGCACCGGAGCTGTTCCTGCTACCCGTCCTTCGCCGCCTCGGATCTGCTTCCCCTCCGCCGACATACGGCCACGGCAACTTAGTCAACAATTTTGCCATGCGTTCGTCCAAGCCTGCACCCTCCAGAACATCGTTTCCCCGGTAAAAAGAAGAAAATCGGCGCGACTTGTGGAGGTGACCACACCGGCAACCAAAAAAGGTACTCCTCTTCCCTTATTCGTGCAAATCTTACGTCTCTTCTTGCACGGTATTCATCCCACAGAAGACACTAGTTGACCGCTTCTTCTTGATACTAGATGTTCCTAGTAACTCGTGATACACAAGGATTCTCCTCATATACTATTTCACCTTAGCTAGAGGTCCGTCGGCCCCCTGAATTTGAATTTCTGGCCACTTGATTCCCAATTAACGGAAGCATTCCCCGGTGTAACAAGCGATAGTATGCCTATTACGCAGGGGAAGCAGCGCCTTGGTGTTTATCTTAGGGGCGTGTGTGGCCTATAGCTACTAGCGCCCAATCTGGAGGTCGGCCGGGATTAAAGGGATGGCCTAGGGGCGCTGCCAAGCACGGCGGTGGTGTGCGGTCAATGGGAGGGCGGGGCGGCGAAGGCAGGGGTCTGGGCCGGTGGTCACTGGCGGTTCGATAAAGATCGTCAACAGTGACTGGAGGGAGGTAGACGGAGGCCATCTGCCCATTCCTTATAGATCGTACGGTTCATTAAAAAAATCGACTGACCTATTTATTTTCAGTCGACTGTTATCTTAGATATGACCACATGTGGTGGTGTGCTGGAGAAGTACCTGCATTTCCTGTGCTCATATATTACAAAATCATACAGAGTAGAATCTAATTTTGTTTGCCATGCAATGTTTTAGAGCTATCATATGTCTCCTGTCATTTATTTTTCAGCCACCTGCTATCTGCTACTTTTACAGTGCACTAGTTCTGCACACACTTCACCCTTACTGTCACTGTTGTGTTTTTATGCAAGGGTATTTCAGACTCTGCTGCCATGAGAGAAGCCAAAAAGAAAAGAGAGAAGTCGCTCTAGTTTGGTATGCGGCTAGGCAAGACACGTTTCAACGCTTTAAAGGGTGTAGTGTCAGCAGATGGAGACGGGGAACGTAGCTCTAGAGTTGATGACCTCGCTCGCAATGAACCACCATCCCAGGTGCTTGCTTTAACTTCGCGGTGTCATATGTGGTTGCATGTTCCATATGGTGTCTAGCTTGTATTCGAAAGGCCGAAGTCGGTAAGATATGAAAAGATATATTTTTTACATGAATCACCATCCCGTGAGTACCAGAAGACAAACAACTAGTCAGGGCACTGGCCGAGCCAGTGACAAGCCCAACAAAGATAGGCATCACCTGGAAGCCAACTAAAAAGCTGCGATGGTGGTGAAGAAGCCCGCCTCCCACCAGGCTCTTAGGTCTAGATGATCATGCTCACCACTCCAGCCGGATGTCTAGCTTGTATTGCTTCCAATTTGGTTAAATTGCATCTGCTTAGCTTACACATTATACCTTTGAATATGACATGCCTTTCTGTTTTTGGTACATAATAGTACATCTGTGTATTAACCATGTTCTTACATCAAACTAATGTTCTTGTGTATCCCTCATCAATCACTTATGACGAGGCAGGCAGGCAAGGGGACTACTCCTCGTTTAAAGAATGCAACGTCAGCCTCCCGACATGATTCTCAAGAAACAGAAATGCTAGATGAAGATAGTGAACGTAGCTCTGTAGTTGATTACAGCATTTCCCCTAGACTAGCATCGCATGTGCTTGCTCTAACTTGGCAGCGTGATATGTGGTTGCATGTTGCATATGGTGTCTAGATTGTAATTCTTCCAATCTGGTTAAACTGCATGTGCTAGTCTTCTTAGCTTATACATTATACCTGTTAATGTGACATGCCTTCCTGTATTTAGTACATAGTACATCTGTCTATTAAGCATGTCCTTACATAAACCTATTGTTTTTTTGTATCCCGCATCAATCAACATGACGAGACACCTTTAGTATATGCAGTGCGATATTAGTTGCATCTTTCATATGATTTATAGCATGCGCTGCTTCTAATTTGTTGAAATTCCATTTATGATGGGACGCTTTTAACTTGGCAGAGTCATATTGGTTGCATCTTTCATGTGGTGTCTAGCTTGCATTGCTTCTTATTTGCTGAATGGTTTCTGCTTAGTTTACACAAACAGTTGTGAAGATGCCATGCCGTCCTGTTTTTCGTACATATTCCATCCTGGTATCATGTGTTTGCCTTACATCAAACTAGTGATTGTCAGTATCATGCATGAATGAGTTCTGAAGAGAGAATTTTATTGCTTTTTCTTGTCGGTTTTACTTGACAATTCAAAATCAATAAAGCGGAAGGAAGTTAGCAAGGCAGCGGATAAAGGTGCTCCTTCCGAACGGTGGGCCTCTACAGTTTCTACTCCTCCACAACCCCAAGATGATTTCCAAGACAACACATGCATAGACACTCAACAAAGCTGTGTTTATGATGAGCACGTCTCCCCTAGTGCAGCATCACCGGTGCTCCCTCTAACTTGGCACTGTTATATGTGGTTGCATGTTATGTTTGATGTCTAGCTTGTATTGCTTCTAATTTTGTTGAATTCCATATTCTTACTTTACACATTATACTTGAATAAGACACGTGTTCCTGTTTCTAAAACATACAATATCTATCTATAACACCATGCTCTTACATCAAATTACTACTGTTGTGTAACCTACAACAATCACTTATCATAAGACACGTTTGACTTAGGAGTGTGATATAGGTTACATCTCACATTCTTTTCTAGCTTGTATTACTAATTTGTTGAAATGGCACTTATGACAAGACAATTTTAACTTGGTAGAGTGATATTCGTTGCATCTTTCATATGGTGTCTAGCTTTCATTGCTTCTAATTTGTTGAAATGCCTTCTCCTTACTTTACACATCATAAGCTGTGAATATGAAATGCTGTGAATATGCAATGGCACTAATGTTGAGAGACCTCCAACATGGTAGCGTGATGTTGTTTGCATCTTGCATATAATTTATTTCTTGTACTGCTTCACATTTGTTTAAACGCCATTTATGATGAGGCATTGTTTACTTGGCAGAGCGATATTTGTAGCATCTTTCATATGGTGTCTACCTTCCATTGCATTGCTTCTAATTTGGTGAAATGTCTTCTTCTTAGTTTACACATCATAGTTCTGGTTATCTCTTCCGTCCTGTTTTTCATACATATTACATCCTCCTATCATGTGGTTGTCTAACATCAAAGTTCAGTTCGTTTGCATCACGCATCAATTTGTTCTGAAGAACTAAATTGTTATTCGTTTTTCTTGTCGGCTTGACTTAACATGGCATAGACAAAGAGGAAGAAACACATAATGGCAGGGAATGAGAAGCGGATGAATCCTGCAGATTCTGCTGGTACTGATGGTGCAATAGAAGGTCAAAGTCCAGTAGAAAAATCTACAAACACGGCATCCCATGCTACACGAGTTGCAAAAAAAGACAAACAGAAACAAATAGCTGCCACCAAACAAGCAGAGACAGCCGTAGTTCTTGCAACACCTACCACAGTACTACCAGTTGCACGATGTACTCGTGCGTCAACTGAGCTAGCAGCACGTTCCCAAGCTCCCTTGCCACCTGACACTACTTCCCAAGCACTCTTGACACAAGACGACTTGGCAATATCAGATGAACCTTGTGAGCTTCAACAGCAAGAAGGTAGTTGCTAGAGTAAAGTTATGGTTGCATGCTTCTTTATATGTAGTCTCACAGTTTGATGTACACTAACACTTCCTATGTTTCTTGTTGGACTAGCACCTAGGCGCAAGAGGAAACAAACATCAGGGATAATGCTCGATAGGTTAACTAAATCTAGAGGAGGAAGAATGGAGATCCGTTTTGAGGCAGGTTTAAAAAGGCCACGTGATGCTACAGAGTCAGCCAAGTTAGTATCAGAGGCAGCGGTTGTTGTTAGGTGTCATGTACGTATCCTCCCAACATGGATTCAGTACAGGAATGACAAAGACGAAACCCAGTTTAACATCTTCCTCGACCATTTATCTGTAATATGGTTATGTATGGAAACTAGTAATATCATCTTGCTTTGTCCAATACTTTCTAGGTTGCTGATAATGAGACTCCCATTATTTTCAACAGATGAGGTTCAAGTTGGATAGCCAAGATGATGCAACCAGACAATCTTGCACCCATGTTTTCAAGTATGTTCTGCGACAGTATCGGTATAACTTGAGGAAAATTCACTTTGAAGGCAAGGCTAGCAGTGAACTTGCCCAAACATCTCCAGTGGAAAATATATCTAATGAAGACTGGAGAGGCCTCGTTAAACACTGGTCCGATCCAAGTATCAGGTACATTATATATATGTCATCAGATCACATGTTGAAGTCCTATTTACGCATGTGCCACACAAATCTATCTTCTTGTAGGTGAACTGTTCAAAGAACAAGGCCAACCGTACAAAAGTGAAATTCCAACAGATGACAGGATCTCGTAGCTATATTGGACACTGCGAGGCTCTTGTAATTAGCTGCTGTTTCACTCTTTTCAATGTACCATATTATCAGATCTATATTGACTTGTTCCAAATAAAGAGGAAAGCCCGCAAGGACCAAAAAGTACCTAAACCAAATGTCGTGGAAATCTTCAAGGACTGTCACACCAGCAAGAAGAAGGGCATGACTACACCAGTCAAAGCCGCTGTTGTAAGTCCTTAATCCTCATGCCTTTTGACTACTACTTACTCTGACTTCTGCCTTGAACTTCATGGTTTGCAGCCAATGTCTATTACTCTTTTCAATTTTATACACAATTGTCTTAGCATATCATTGCACCTTACAAGGTTTAAAAGAGAGGAGTGATGTTCCTTTGATCTTGACCCATAATCTAGTTCCGTGCTAGACTTGCCCACACAACGTTACAATTGCCTGTTTGTCTGTTCTCAGTTGTTTTGTGATATGAATGACGTCATACTATGCTTACCATATTATAAACTTCGTCTTTTTATCCTTAGCCGTCAATACAATGTGAAGAAATAGACAATACATTAGCGATGGTACATGGTCATATGTTTGGAACCTAGTTTTATTATGTACTTTGCAATAAAATACAACTAATATTTTACATGGGTTCACCAGAATAAGTTATGTATATATACCAAAACTATTTTCTTTGGTTTTGCTGCCTCCTTAATATCTACTATTCTGGTACTACTAATGTAAAACCTGAACTTTGTAGCGAGCTATGGAAAAAATGGTGGAACCGCCACCTTCTGAAGGTGGCGAGGCAACTATAACCGCAATGTCAGCTCTTGCTGCAGTGGGTCAGTACCTGTCCACTAATAGTGCCAGAAGCACGTTCCTGCGTAATACTGGGTTGGTTGTTAAGGCAATATTATCCAAACTGCCTCATGATCAAGATATGCAAGCTCAAAGCAATGTTGTTTCTGTGCTCCAAACACAAGTCCATTCCCTAACAGAGACCCTTTGTGAAACAAGGAGAAACATTGCTCAATGTCGTCAAGATATGCATGGTTTTGAAACAAGACTATCAGACATTTGCTATGTTGTTTTGGAGCCTAGGGGAAATGAAGGCGAGGGTTATGGTGCTCCATCGGACAATACAACATGAAAACATAACAGTCAGGTCAAATGAACTGAGCTTCTGGTGGTGCATTTATCTGCTAGACTGTTAAGTTTTATGCCAACCTTCCTTTTGTTATATAGTTGTAATTTGTTTTGGTGCGATACAAAATTTATTCTTAATGTGCAGCCACCGCCTGAAGAAAACAGCAAGCCATTTTTGTATAGTGTAGGGTGTTCCCTATATTTGCACTGGTGGCGATCTTTGATGCCGAGTGGATGTAATCTGTGCAATCGCCTTAATAACCTAGCGTTAGTTTGGCCTTATTTATTTCCTAGTCTTCTTTTTCCCTGGTTTGCTAGTGGCTGCAACTACCATGGGCCATATATGGGCTGTAGGATCCATGGGTCTCCTACGGGACGTTGATAAATTGGCCTGTAATCGGTGGGCCTCGGGCCGTCGGATAAATGGGTCTACATGGGCCATAATCGGGCGTAATTGGTATCGGCCCATCATGGTAACAAGCCGTTAACAGGCCGTAGGATAGCAAAGGCTTAATTCTGTCACAGCATAACGGGTCGTTAATGGGCCAGAATATAGGACGGGCCAGAAACGGCGCAACGGGTTAACAGGCCAGAAACGGGCCGACTCTTACCGTGGGCCAAATTTGGCCCATTAGGGTAACAGGCCAGTAACGAGCCGACTCTTTCCATGGGCCGAATTTGGCCCATTAGTGGAACAGGCCAGTAACGGGCCAACTCTTGCCATGGACCGAATTTGGCCCATTAGGGGAACAGGCCAGTAACGGGCCGAAAGTAATCGAGGGCCGAAAAGGAGCCCAAGAACGTATGGGCCGTCAATAGGCCGAAAGCTAACACAGGCTGGAAACAGCCCATGTAAATCACAGGCCGTTAATGGGTATAAAGAAAATTACTGTTCATTATGGGCTAGAGTCACCGTGGGCGTGTAATGGGCCGAAAGATACGAAGGCCTCATATGGGCCGAAAGACGTCATGGGCCATACATGGGCCGAAAGTGAAATGGGCTGGTATTATATTCGACGGCCCACATGACATTGTTGGGCCGATTTCCTTTAGGGCCTAACAGGTCGTGAGTTAACGGGCCGTAAAATGGGCTATTTGCGAATAGACCGTTAACGGGCTTTTCATGGGCCAGCCCGTTAACTTTTGACCAAGTCAAATGGGCCGGCTTTGTAAGCTAAAGGGGCCACTGTTGGGCCATGCCACGTGTCGACATATCATAGTCGCCTATCTGACCCACTGACGAGCTGACACGTGTTTCCTCTAGCCAATGATGATTTTACACGTGGAAAATCCCCATTGGTCGGGGCTGTTAACGGGTTATTGGATCCAAAACCTGACTCGATAGCTTAACGGCGTTCTGTTATGGTGGATGCCACGTATCGGTCACCCTTGACGAAAGCACTTCTGCGACGCGCGATTTATCGTCATGGAAGTGGACACTTCCGTGAAGATAATTTTTGTAATGTCATGGAACACTTCTACGACAGCACATGTATGACTATCTTGATTCTGTCATAAATTTATCATGGATGTACAAAAAAGTGACCTACTGTGACAAACACGTATCATCACGGAAGTGTATTTTTTTGTAGTGCATGCTGCTGTGAAACCAGTCCGGCAATATTGCTCCATGGCTGCCGACCCGCGTTAGACACGTCATCGCTTTTTGAGCTGAGCTCAACTTATTCGGATCATCATCTCGGCGAGCGAACAAGAGTTCGGAATCACCTAGGATAAATCATCACCAACATCGCCGCCCCACGGACTACACGGAGCAGGCACACATGCATCGCTGCATGGTCACTTCATCAAGCCGGCATTGACCGCGTCACAAGTTACAACCTCCGTCGGCATGGCCGCACTGTTACTTCTTCAAGCCGACGTCCATCACGCCGAACTGCTTCAACACCTCGGCTGACATGGCAGCTGCAACGTCTCCTTACCGACCTGCTCCGTCTCCTCGGCTAGACCGAGGACTTCGTCATCTCTTCATCAACTTACTTTGGAGACTTCGGCGTCACCAGCCGACCAGCTTCATCACATTAGCCGGACCACTAGCTTTGCCTCGGCGAGCCCACCTTTGCCAGCATCGCCATGCCACCGCTTCATCACCCATCAGGCAATGGCTGTGCGGATCGAGTCCCAATTTTGGGAGTAACCTTTCTCTAGATTGCTACAACAGATAAACCAGGTGCTATTAATCTTAGTTTTTTTTCTTTGCTTGGGTTTATTTTTCCCAAGGAATTATTACTCTGGTTTGTTTCATCATCTGTACACAGGTCTGTCAAATGGTGGTCGCATTAAGAACGGTCGCGTGGTGGTTCGATTAGTTTTCGTATACAGTTCGGCGAATGACGCATCCAGAACTCAGACCGGCCTGTGAAGTCAGGCTTTGCCACGCCTTCACGGCGTCACGCCGATACCCTGCATCGACATTGACTTCGGCGCCAGGCTACATCTCTTCCAATAAATTATTTTTGCGAAAAGCAATTATCCTTTTTGGACCGCACTATTTTATGTGTGTAGGTGATCAACTTCGACTACGTCACACGGTCACTTTGGCAAGCCGAGGTCATTTTCCCAATTGACATAAATCGGCTCGCGTGATCACCTTGTTGGTCGAATCGCCATACTGACATGTTCGGTTACCTCGAGGACTTCGGCAGCACTGAGAGAGCTCTACCTCATCGAGTGTTCGGCACATGGGCTATATTTCTTTTATTATTCACTTTGCTTAAATTATTAATTATGCAGAGATTTTTTTTATTATTATAATTATTATTATCTCCGGATTGCACTATTTTTTGTGCACACGTAAATGATTTCGTCCGGGCAGTGCTATTACCTTGGCGCACCAATGTGCTGATGTGGGAGTTCTGTCGTCACCTTGATGACCTACCGCATCACCTCGGCTGGACCGGGGGCTTCATCATCACTTCATTAACACATGCTGGGGGCTTCGGCGTCATACTGCCGGCCTGCTCCGTCGCCACGGTCGGACTGGGGTTTTCACCTCACCCATCGACTATGCTGCGTCACCACTTCATCAAGCCGAGCTCTTTACTCAGACATCTCGGGGACGGCTTGGGGGATGGGATCTCGTCCCACCACAATCTGGGCATGCGTCATCAACATCGAGCACATTAACCAGCTAAGTCGCTTTCATGCTCAAAAACTTTCAGTTTTATATTTTGTTTAGTTGGACCAAGCATTATACTTTTTTGGCAAAAAGCTGTTTCTGACAAAATTCCTTGTCAAACCTTTGTTTGTGACACACAAATTCAAATACCCCGTTTATTTAGGGGCTTCCTTTATGAAGCCTTTCCTCTTGCATATGATTATACTTATACGGCTTTGATACGTCTCCGTCGTATCTACTTTTCCAAACACTTTTGCCCTTGTTTTGGACTCTAACTTGTATGATTTGAATGGAACTAACCCGGACTGACGCTGTTTTCAGCAGAATTGCCATGATTTTGTTTTATGTGCAGAAAACAAAAGTTCTCGGAATGACCTGAAACTCCACGGAATATCTTACAATAAATAATAAAAAATCCTCGCCAAAGATGAAGACCAGAGGGCCCACACCCTGTCCACGAGGGTGGGTGGCCCCCCTAGGGCGCGCCCCCTACCTCGTGGGCCCCTGGAGACCTCCCGACTCCAACTCCAACTCTATATATCTGCTTTCGGGGAGAAAAAATAGGAGAGAAGATTTCATCGCATTTTACGATACGGAGCCGCCGCCAAGCCCTAAAACCTCTCGAGGGGGCTGATCTAGACTCCGTTCGGGGCTCCGGAGAGGGGGATTCTTCGCCGTCGTCATCATCAACCATCCTCCATCACCAATTTCATGATGCTCACCGCCGTGCGTGAGTAATTCCATCATAGGCTTGCTGGACGGTGATGGGTTGGATGAGATTTACCATGTAATCGAGTTAGTTTTGTTAGGGTTTGATCCCTAGTATCCACTATGTTTTGAGATTGATGTTGCTATGACTTTGCTATGCTTAATGCTTGTCACTAGGGCCCGAGTGCCATGATTTCAGATCTGAACCTATTATGTTTTCATCAATATATGAGAGTTCTTGATCCTATCTTGCAAGTCTATAGACACCTATTATGTGTTATGATCTGTTAACCCCGAAGTGACAATAATCGGGATACTTACCGGTGATGACCGTAGTTTGAGGAGTTCATGTATTCACTATGTGCTAATGCTTTGTTCTGGTTCTCTATTAAAAGGAGGCCTTAATATCCCTTAGTTTCCATTAGGACCCCGCTACCACGGGAGGGTAGGACAAAAGATGTCATGCAAGTTCTTTTCCATCAGCACGTATGACTATATTCGGAATACATGCCTACATTACATTGATGAATTGGAGCTAGTTCTGTGTCACCCTATGTTATGACTGTTACATGATGAACCACATCCGGCATAATTATCCATCACTGATCCGCTGCCTACGAGCTTTCCATACACTGGTTTATGCTTATTTACTTTCCCGTTGCTATTGTTACAATCACTACATAATACCAAAAATATTACTTTGCTTTCATTACTCTTTTGTTACCGTTACCACCACTATCGTATTACTTTGCTACTAAACACTCTGCTGCAGATAGTAAGTTTCCAGGTGTGGTTGAATTGACAACTCAGGTTCTAATACTTGAGGATATTCTTTGGCTCCCCTTGTGTCGAATCAATAAATTTGGGTTGAATACTCTACCCTCGAAAGCTGTTGCGATCCCCTATACTTGTGGGTTATCAAGACTAATTTCTGGCGCCGTTGCCGGGGAGCATAGATCTATTCTTTGATTCACTTGGGATTTATATCTGCTGGACACTATGAAGAATTTGAAAGACGCTAAGACACCAAATTATCCCTCAACTACGAGGGGAGGTAAGGAACTGCCATCTAGCTCTGCACTTGATTCACCTTCTGTTATGAGTAAGCTTGCGACACCTAAACATGCTTCTGCTATTCGTTCTGATATGTCACATGTTATTGATGATGCTACTTCTGCTATACATGATACTTATGATGAAACTACTTCTATGCTTGATACTACTGTGCCACTTGGTGATTTTCTCGAGGAACGACTTGCTATGGCTAGAGAGATTGAAAATATTGAATCTGATTATGATGATGAAAGTGATGGTGAAGAATCACTTGTTATTCCTGAGGGTTATTTATTTGATCAAGAAGCTTCTTTAGCTATTTTAGCTTGCAAAGATAGATATGAACTCAAAAGGTTATTAACTAAATGGAATAAGCAATCTCTAAATGCTAGGATGAAACCTGACCCTGCTTTTGCTACTTCACCTATCTGTGTTACTGATAAGGATTATGAATTTTCTCTTGATCCTGATATAATTACTTCAGTTGAATCTGATCCTTTTCATGGCTATGAATCTGAAACTGTTGTGGCACATCTTACTAAATTAAATGATATAGCCACCCTGTTCACTAATGATGAGAGATCTCTCTACTTTTATATCCTTAAAATATTTCCGTTCTCATTAAAGGGTGATTCTAATATATGTTTTAATTCTCTTGATCCTGGTTGTGTGCGTAGTCCCCAGGATATGATTTATTACTTCTTTGCTAAATATTTCCTTGCTCATAAGAAACAAGCTGCTTTAAAGGAAATATACAACTTTGTGCAAATTAAAGAAGAGAGTCTCCCACAAGCTTGGGGGAGGCTTCTCAAGTTACTTAATGCTTTGCCTCATCATCCTCTTAAGAAAAATGAAATACTTGATATCTTTTATAATGGACTAACCGATGCTTCGAGAGTTTACCTGGATAGTTGTGCTGGTTCTGTTTTCAGGGAAAGAACACCGGATGAAGCTAGAATCTTATTGAATAATATGTTGACAAATGAAAATAATTGGGCACGTCCTGAGCCAGCTCCTGAGCCAGCTCCTGCTCCAATTAATGATCCTATTCCTAAACCAACTCCGAAGAAGAGAGGTGTTCTATTTCTCAGTCCCGAAGATATGCAAGAGGCAAAGAAATCTATGAAAGAAAAAGGTTTTAAAGCTGAAGATGTTAAGAATTTACCTCCTATCGAAGAAATACATGGTCTTAATTTACCGCCTATTGAAGAAACATATGATCTTAATCCTCTACTTATTGAAGAACCTCCAGACCTCGATAACCCGACACGGGAAGTAAAGGTAAATTCTCTCTATAGATATGATAGAGTTGAAATCCCTCCTGCTGAAATTGCTAGTCAATACTTGGATGAGTTTGATAATTTTATGTTTAAGCAAGAAGACTTCAATGCTTATTTTGGTAGACAATTAAAACAAGACGCTGATATGATTAAATACTTGGGTGATTATATGGCTAATATTAGAGGTGAACTTAAACTTATTGGCAAACATGCTTCTATGGTTACCACTCAAGTAGAACAAGTACTTAAAGCTCAAAAGGAATTGCTCAATGAGATAAATAGTAAGAAAAATGATTATGTTGTTAAAGTGGCTACTAGAACTGGTAGAATGAATCAGGAACCTTTGTATCCTGAAGGTCACCCAAAGACAATTGAGCAAGATTATCAGAGAAATAAAATTGATGCACCTAGTTCTTCTAAAAAGAAGAAAAAGAAAAATGATAGAACTATGCAAACTTCTAGTGAACCTATGGTTGAACCACCTGATAATCCAAATGATATATCCATGTCTGATGCTGAAACACAACCTGGTAATGAACATGAACCTAATGAAAATGTTAATGATGATGTTCATAATGATGCTCAACCTAGTAATGATAATGATGTAGAAATTGAACCTGTTGTTGATCTTGATAACCCACAATCAAAGAATCAACGTTATGATAAGAAATACTTTGTTGCTAGGAAGCATGGTAAAGAAAGAAAGCCTTGGGTTCAGAAACCCATGCCTTTTACTCCCAAACCATCCAAGAAAAAGGATGATGAGGATTTTGAGCACTTTGCTGAAATGATTAGACCTATCTTTTTGCGTATGCGATTGACTGATATACTCAAAATGAATCCTTATGCTAAGTACATGAAAGAAATTGTTACAAATAAAAGAAAGATACCAGAAGCTGAAATTTCCACCATGTTTGCTAATTATACTTTTAAGGGTGGAATACCAAAGAAACTTGGAGATCCAGGAGTACCTACTATACCATGCTCCATTAAAAGAAACTATGTTAAAACTACTTTATGTGATCTTGGAGCCGGTGTTAGTGTTATGCCTCTCTCTTTATATCATAGACTTGACTTGAATAAGTTGACACCTACTGAAATATCTTTGCAAATGGCTGATAAATCAATTGCTATACCTGTCGGCATTTGTGAGGATGTGCCTGTTGTGGTTGCAAACGTTACTATTTTAACGGACTTTGTTATTCTTGATATTCCTGAGGACGATAGTATGTCTATTATTCTTGGAAGACCTTTTCTTAATACTGCAGGGGCTATTATTGATTGCAACAAAGGCAATGTCACTTTTCATGTTAATGGTAATGAGTATACGGTACACTTTCCGAGGAAACGACCTCAAGTTCATAGTATCAATTCTATCAGAAAAATTCCATCATTATATTTGGAGGTTTTGAATTTCCTCTTCCTACTGTCAAGAAGAAATATGATATACTTATTATTGGGGATGTGCATATCCCCGTTGAGGTAACCTAGTGTTATTCGAAATTTCTCCAGTTTCATGTTAATCGGAATGAGCTTGTTAACAAGACTTGATCAACATTGTTAGTGGATTCCTTTTGATGAGCATGAGATGGATGAAACTAGAAGCACAACCTTCTGTACCCTCTCTATACTTTCTGTTATTTAGTTGAAATAAAGTAAAAACAAATATTTGTCTGTCCGTCATCTGATTATCCGTGCAATATAAAAATACCTCGAAAATAAAAGTTCTCCAAATGCCCTGAAAATTATATATGATTTTTTCTAGAATATTTGAGGATTTATGGAACAGAGAACACACCGGGGGGGGGGCAACCATCTTGCCACGAGGGTGGAGGGCGCGCCCCCTGCCTCGTGGGCAAACGGTGGCCCTCCTCCACTTATCCTTTCACCCATACACTTCATCTTCCTCCCCCAAACACGAATAACCAGCTCAAACCCGAGTCCAAGCTCGTTTTGCTGCCATTTTCAATCTCCTTTCTCAAAGCACCTCTCACAAAACTGCTTGGGGAGATTGTTCCTTGGTATGTGACTCCTCCATTGGTCCCATTAGTTTATGTTCTAGTGCTTTATTCATTGCAATTTTTTGCTGCTTAGGTGACCCTGTTCTTGATCTTGCGTGTCAAATTTATATGGTCAAAAGTAGTTTTGATGCATGATATAGGCACTAGGCACTTGTAGGAGTGGTTGTTATCAATATTATTGAGTTTGGTTTACTTTCATTTTGAAGTTACTAAAAATTATAGAATTTTTCAGAAAATGATGAGGAGATTATTGAGGGGCTCATCGAGCCAAAGCTCAAAGGAAAAGGCACCGAAGCCTAACTATAATTTGCCGCGCACCGCGGAGGTTCGGGCGTGTGAATGGCCTTCCGAGGATTTCTTGAGAGCAGTCAGGATTTATGAAGATTTTCATGAATTGGCTCATAATGCAGGCCTCACCGCTTTCCTCCACTACCAATGCGATCAATATCTCTTACTCACAAATATCTTTGTGCAAAACTTTCATTTTCATTCTAGGAACTCACGACCTACGGTGGAGTTTCATTTATATGATGAGCATAAGGAGATGTCACTATATGATTTTTGTCGAATTTGTTTAGTCCCTTTTGAGGGCAAGACAGAAGAACCACATCGTGATGATGTGGAGGGATTTATTGATACTATCACTATAGGGGAAACTAGGAAGTTTTCCGATGCACGAATCACTAGCATACATTTTCCTGTTTTACGATACTATGCATTATTTGCTAGTCGTTGCTTAATTGGTTGCGGAAACTGTGGAAACCTTAGTATCCTTGATATTATTATTTCGCTCCAAGGTTTATACAGTGATAACACTTTTAGTATGGGCGGTATTATTGCTAAAGGGTTAAGTCTGAACCGTACAAAGGGCCCCATCTTTGGAGGCATCTATGCTACACGCCTAGCTGCACATTTTAACATACCTATTGGGCATGCCGAGAAGGAAGAAAAAGTACTGCCTCATGTTTATCTAGATTATAAAAGTATGGTGGCACATGATTTTATTATTAAGAATAGGGCAGGAGAGCTTAAATATCAATTGTTCTTTAATAAACATCATCCTGAGACTATTACCTTGCCTGCTCCTTCTTTGTTTGATTTGACTGTAGGCACGTACCTTGTCCCGTTGACTGCTATTCACGCCTACCGGAACCCTGCACCAGCCGAGGAGCCAGAACCGGAACCACAATTTGATCCTTCACGACAGTCTAACTATCAGTGGGATCCGGAGATGATTGCCAGCCAGTGGCAATCGGAGCCTTCTTCTTCCTCATTGCAGTACGACCCCAACTATTATTATGGATATCAGCCAGGCCAGTCGTGGCCATAAACCAACTTAGGCCAAAAGCCTAAGCTTGGGGGAGTACGTATTTCTCACCGATATTACATTTATGTTCACACACACTCATTGCTAGATGTCAGTGCTCATGTTTGCAACAACAAGAGCAAACAGAGTAAATATGATGAGTTCATCGTTCTTAATTCAGCTTGTTATGAATAAACATGTTTGCAATGACAATTAGAGATCATAGTTGCTTGTGCCATGCTTGATTAGCTATGAGTTATAATGGTTTACCGTGCGTGCCAACATGCTATTGAGATGGTTATGATGTGGTATGATGGGGTGGTATCCTCCTTTGAATGATTTAAGTGACTTGACTTGGCACATGTTCACGCATGTAGTTGAAACAAATCAACATAGCCTTCACGATATTTATGTTCATGGTGGATTATATCCTACTCATGCTTGCATCCAATGTTTATTAATTTTAATGCATGCACATGGCTGTTGTCGCTCTCTAGTTGGTCGCTTCCCAGGCTTTTGCTAGCCTTCACCTGTACTAAGCGGGAATATTGCTTGTGCATCCAATTCCTTAAACCCCAAAGTTATTCTAGATGAGTCCACTATACCTTCCTATATGCGGTATCTACCCGCCGTTCCAAGTAAATTTGTATGTGCCAAACACTAAACCTTCAAATAATCATCCTGTTTTGTATGCTCGAATAGCTCATGTGTAAACTAGGGCTATCTATATCTTCCATGCTAGGCGGGTTATTCTCAAGAGGATTGGACTCCGCTCCTCACTCACGAGAAAATAGCTGGTCACCGGGATGCCCAGTCCCATGCTTTATGCAAACTAAATCAAAATAATTGCAAAACAAAACTCCTCCTGGGACTGTTGTTAGTTGGAGGCACTCGTTGTTTCGAGCAAGCCATGGATTGATGTTTGTTAGTGGAGGGGGAGTATAAACTTTACCATTCTGTATGGGAACCGCCTATAATGTGTGTAGCATGGAAGATAACGCCATCTCTTGGTTGTTATGTTGACAATGAAATTACACCGCTCAAAATATTATTCACCTCTATTTCAAAACCGAGCTCTGGCACCTCTACGAATCCCTGCTTCCCTCTGCGAAGGGCCTATCTATTTACTTTTATGTTGAGTCATCACTCTCTTACTAAAAGCACTAGCTGAAGAGCGCAGCTGTCATTTGCATTCATCACTGTTAATTTATATTAGGTGTGACTATGATTGGATCTCTTTTACCATGAATTTCAATGTCTAGTCAGTCCTTGATCTCTAATCGTGCTCTGCATTTATGTTTTGCGGTCTCAGAAAGGGCTAGCGAGATACCATCTTGTTATATCATATTATGATTGTTTTGAGAAAGTGTTGTCATCCGAAATATATTATTATGGCTTGCTAGTTGATTATGCTATTTATATGGGTAATCATCAGACCTGAGAATTATTGCAAATATGGTTAGTTATAATCTTTGCTGAAAACTTGAATGCTAGCTTGACATATTTACAACAACAAGAGCAAATAGAGTTTGTAAAAGTTTTTCTTTATTTCTTTCAGTTTGTCAACTGAATTGCTTGAGGACAAGCAAGGGTTTAAGCTTGGGGGAGTTGATACGTCTCCATCGTATCTACTTTTCCAAACACTTTTGCCCTTGTTTTGGACTCTAACTTGTATGATTTGAATGGAACTAACCCAGACTGACGCTGTTTTCAGCAGAATTGCCATGATGTTGTTTTATGTGCAGAAAGCAGAAGTTCTTGGAATGACCTAAAACTCCACGGAATATCTTGCAATAAATAATAAAAAATCCTCGCCAAAGATGAAGACCAGGGGGCCCACACCCTGTCCACGAGGGTGGGGGGAACTCCCCCTAGGGCACGCCCCCCTACCTCGTGGGCCCCCTGGAGACCTCCCGAATCCAACTCCAACTCTATATATCTGCTTTCGGGGAGAAAAAATAGGAGAGAAGATTTCATCGTGTTTTACGATTCAGAGCCGCCGCCAAGCCCTAAAACCTCTCGGGAGGGCTAATCTGGAGTCCGTTCGGGGCTTCGGAGAGGGGGATTCGTCGCCGTCGTCATCATCAACCATCCTCCATCACCAATTTCATAATGCTCACCGCCGTGCGTGAGTAATTCCATCGTAGGCTTGCTGGACGGTGATGGGTTGGATGAGATTTACCATGTAATCGAGTTAGTTATGTTAGGGTTTGATCCCTAGTATCCACTATGTTCTGAGATTGATGTTGCTATGACTTTGCTATGCTTAATGCTTGTCACTAGGGCCCGAGGGCCGTGATTTCAGATCTGAACCTATTATGTTTTCATCAATATATGAGAGTTCTTCATCCTATCTTGCAAGTCTATAGTCACCTATTATGTGTTATGATCCGTTAACCCCGAAGTGACAATAATTGGGATACTTACCGGTGATGACCGTAGTTTGAGGAGTTCATGTATTCACTATGTGCTAATGCTTTGTTCTGGTTCTCTATTAAAAGGAGGCCTTAATATCCCTTAGTTTCCATTAGGACCCCGCTGCCACGGGAGGGTAGGACAAAAGATGTCATGCAAGTTCTTTTCCATAAGCACATATGACTATATTCGGAATACATGCCTACATTACATTGATGAATTGGAGCTAGTTCTGTGTCACCCTATGTTATGACTATTACATGATGAACCACATCCGGCATAATTATCCATCACTGGTCCGCTGCCTATGAGCTTTCCATACACTGGTTTACGCTTATTTACTTTCCCGTTGCTATTGTTACAATCACTACATAATAACAAAAATATTACTTTTCTTTCATTAGTCTTTTGTTACCGTTACCACCACTATCGTATTACTTTGCTGCTAAACACTCTGGTGCAGATACTAAGTTTCCAGGTGTTGTTGAATTGACAACTCAGCTGCTAATACTTGAGAATATTCTTTGGCTCCCCTTGTGTCGAATCAATAAATTTGGGTTGAATACTCTACCCTCGAAAGTTGTTGCGATCCCCTATACTTGTGGGTTATCAGGCTTCGTTCCTTGTTCATGTATTACGCCACAATATGCACCATGTTGACTTAAGTGTTTCGCAAGCTGGGTTGCCTGGCTCCTGTGCTTACCCCTAAGTTCCCGATTGTTCGGCTAGGCGGTAAAGGGAGCACCTCTTTGATTGTTACTACCGGGTCATCCGAGTTAGTACCTCAGACTAGGTGAAGCCGAAAGCTAGTGCTCTTATTGTTTTCAATCATGGTCGGCACACAATGGAACTCATGAGTACAAAAAATCTATTGCACAAGTGTCATAGTAACAATGAGCAACCGAAGAAAGGTGTCGGTGGAGGTACTATTTTCTTCGAAGATGCTTCTTACACTTCGTTAGTAATATATCATAAGTTCCCTGATCGTGCTTTGTCTGTTACAGCCTTATTGCCTGATTTCCTGGTTATCGGAAACATCGTCGATACTTTCGACAGGTGGAGTACATGACACTTTTCAGTCCTTAGCCGAAGAGGGAGAAGCCAACGGTCGGTTAAGACGCGTTTAAAGTTCGGGTGAACACAGATATGATATAAGTACATCGGTACATACAATCATTATACATAAAATTCTTTTACCCAAGTCACTTGGGGGCTCTTAAAATTTATATGAGTTGTTTTATAGTAAATGTGTTTTCTCCTTGGTCGTTGCAAAGTCTTTTTATACTGCTCCTTTTATGACTCGAGTGTATGGTCAATAGCCGGATAGCCTGTCTTCTCTCTAAAAACCCGCTCGAGTTCAGTCCGCTAAACGGGCCTCGAAGAAGTACTCCGCCTTTGGGATAAGGAGCTTGAAGCCGTAGGCTGGCCCGCTTGAAGTGTTGAGATCGGGTGTGTCATGTTAAAGCATGACAGAAGCACAATTTTTTCTTTTTTCCAATTTTCGGATTGGCACCGAACACTTGATCTTGTTCGGCATCAAGTTTTTACTTACGTTTTTTGGTTTTCCAAGCTTATAGTACTTTTAAACTATTTGTGTGTTTTTAGCACAAGTCTCACAGTGCAACGCCGGACACCTTTAGAGATTCGGCGAAAACATTCTCGGATATTGCTAAATATGCATCGGTTTTGAATTGTGTCATCGGTCAATAGTTGGGTTTCCCGGCTCCTGTGCTTTCCTCCTACGTTCCGCTTTGTTCGGATAGGTATGCAAAGGGAGAACCACTGCGATTGTGCTTCCAGCTCGCATGGTTAAGCACCTCAGTGGAGAAAGCCGAAAACTGACTGTCACAATCAGCGTAAACTGGTCAGCGATCCGATGACTATGTTAAATGACGGACTGTTCATAACATTGGCCGAAGTGTTTACGGCTTGACCTCGGATGTCGCCGAACACTAAGCGGGGGCTCATAGCTAGCTTCCCCCGTTTAAAGCTCCTATGACTAAGTGAAAGTTATAAAGCCCGCATATCTGATTGCCTCATTTCCGCTAACACAGCCGCCTTTGGGCACCGAGACATCAGCTAAGGGTTGTCTTGTTATTGCGGAGACACCCTGCATAGTATCTACAAAGGGGTATGTCGGTGTCAAAACCGGCGGATCTCGGGTAGGGGGTCCTGAACTGTGCGTCTAGGCGGATGGTAACAGGAGGCAGGGGACACAATGTTTTACCCAGGTTCGGGCCCTCTTGGTGGAGGTAAAACCCTACGTCCTGCTTGATTAATATTGATGATATGGGTAGTACAAGAGTAGATCTACCACGAGATCAAGGATGCTAAACCCTAAAAGCTAGCCTATGGTATGATTCTTGTTTTTCCTATGGACTAAAACCCTCCGGTTTATATAGACACCGGAGAGGGCTAGGGTTACATAGAGTCGGTTACAATGGTAGGAGATCTACATATCCGCATCGCCAAGCTTGCCTTCCACGCCAAGGAAAGTCCCTTTCGGACACGGGACAAAGTCTTCAATATTGTATCTTCATAGTCCAGGAGTCCGACCGAAGGTATAGTCCGACTATCCGGACATCCCCTAATCCAGGACTCCCTCAGTAGCCCCTGAACCAGGCTTCAATGACGATGAGTCCGGTGCGCAGATTGTCTTCGGCATTGCAAGGCGGGTTCCTCCTCCAAGTACTTCATAGAAGATTTTGAACACAAAGGTAGTGTCCGGCTCTGCAAAATAAGTTTCCACATATTGCCATAGAGAGAATAATATTTACACAAATCTAATTTGCTGACATATTCCGTAGCGTGACATCACACCACAGACAAGTCTTTTTTCGAATCGTTTTAATGTCCCACCTCAGCGCGTTTAGTGAGACGATTCACTTGGCACGTCTTGTCAAAGCAGAGATCGTGTCCCCTTATTCCGGGATTCTCATCAATACGGTGTGGGTAACCCAACCGCGTCATTGATTACGGCGCTTGGGAGATAAGCGAGTTTTACCAGGATGGTGGGGGCGCATAGTCGCGTCCACCCATATAAGGGGATAAGGACCCACCTTTTCATCCACGCCTTCTTCCTCCTTTGCCTATCCATTTCCGCGCACTCGAGATCCAGCGCCCAAGTCCGCACACCTCACCTCAACCTTCTCCAGCCATGTCCGGAGCGGGAGGCAAGTGGATGGTCTCCTCCGTCACGGAGGGAAACATCAAAAAACTGAGGAAAGACGGATACTTGTCTGAAGACATTGCGCACCGGCTTCCCGAAGAGGCGCAGCTCATCCCCACCCCTAGGCCCCATGAGAGGGTGGTGTTCCTCCCCCATTTCCTCTATGAACTGGGCTTCCCTCTCCACCCATTTGTCCGGGGGCTCATGTTCTACTATGGCTTGGATTTCCACGATCTGGCCCCGAACTTTGTCCTCAACATCTCGGCGTTTATCGTCGTGTGCGAGGCCTTCCTCTGCATCCACCCCCATTTCGGCCTATGGCTCAAGACTTTCAATGTCAAGCCGAAGGTGGTGCGCGGCACACAGGCGGAGTGCGGAGGCGCCATGGTGGGCAAGATGCCCAACGTCCTATGGCTTGAGGGCTCCTTCGTGGAGACCCTAAAGGGGTGGCAATCGAGGTGGTTTTACATCACCGAGCCGCGCGACCCTGAATGGGTCGCAGCCTCTGAGTTCCGATCCGGACACCCTACGCGGCTCACCTCCTGGAAAGAGACGGGCCTGTCGTGGGGTAAAAAAAGGAGAGCTGGCCGGACTCCAAACATGCGTCCAAACCCTGGTGGACAAGAAGCTCAAACTTGTCAATGTAGTCCAGGTTATGCTCATCCGCCAGATCCTCCCGTGTCAACAGCGGGCTATCAACCTGTGGGAGTTCGACCCGGCGCAGCACCGAACTCTGAGCAGGCTCTTCGACACGACGTACGAAGATGCCTGGAAGGTGCTTTTCAAGGGCGCCGAGGCCCCCGCATCCGCTACCAAGGATCGCGGATTCAGCACGCAGCGTCACGCTCGTGCGGTAAGCTGTCTTTACCTTTTATAGGGTATTAGTTCTTCATAGTTTGACTCCATGCGGGATCTAAGCTCCCTTACCTTTGCAGGATTGGCAGGAGACGTTCGGACAGATCAACTGTCCGGCTCCTTTGCCCGAAGGCCCAGCGGACGCTCACTTGGCCAGGTTGCTGGTTCCGGCACCCTATGTGGTGCCGGAGAAGAAGGCCAAGCAGAAGACCACAGGGACTCGAAAGAGTGCCCGGCGCCTGGCGGTGTCGGATTCATCATCCGACGACTCCAAGACGCACTCCTCCCGTGAAGACGAGGAGGAGGAAGAAGAGACCTCTCCCCCTCTAGTGGGGGAAGGGAAGAAAAGGAAGGCCGGTCCAACTGGGGAGGCTGAAGGGTCCAAGAAGGGGAAAACCCTTCCTCCGGACTACTCCACCAACGCCGCCGACGACGAAGAGGAGTGGCCACTCAGAGCCAAGCCCCTAGCGAAATCGTAAGTATTCGGACACCAGAGCGATTCATAGTGTTCCTTTCTTGCACAGCTCCTCCTTACGCCGAACATGACCGTGCAGTCGGCTCGACGAATCGTTGAGCGGCTCCCTGGATTCGTCGGATGTGAATTCGCTTCTGATGGCTATCTCCCCCCACCCTACGGACGACACCGAGGTGGCGTCCCAACAGGTTCCAAGCCAGGAGGAGGTGGTCCTGGAGGCGCCGCAAGGCGACCTTCCGGACTCCAGGCGTAAAGGGGATAGAACCCCCAAGGGCACCGCACCGGAACCTTCAACGGTTCCGGACTCCGGTAGGCAGCCTCCTTCCAAGAGGGGCAAGCCTACCGAGCCGGTGACCTCCGTCCAACCGGAGGCACCGGACAATTTGCTGGAGGTGCTTAACGGCGCCTCCATCGACGAGGAGCACCGCACTATTATGAGTGCGGTGATCCAGAAGGTTCAGTCCGCCAAGAGCGGACTGACTGAAGCCTGTGCCAGCCTTCTAACAGGCTTTGAGGTAAGTAAAGAATATGTAAAAATATTACCGCATAGACAGTAGCCCCTGATGCTCTGTTCGGCGTTCGGAAAGAAAAGCCGAATAGAGGATCTAATAACATTCGAAGGAGTCTAACATAATCAAGTCAATATGCGTATGCAGGCTTCGCTGCTGGCCTCCGCTGCACTGACTGCGGAGGTGGATATGCTAAAGCAAAACCTTGCATGGTCCGAGAACGAGCTCGGCCATGCCAAGAGGCAACTCGAGGAGAAGGAAGGTAAGTAATACCTTGAGCAAGTATATACAGAAGATGTGGTTGAAAAAAATGACAGGATCAACGTGCTATTATAGGGGCCACGACCGAGGTGGCAACCCTTAAGCAAGCGCTGTCCGGGGCCGAAAACAGAGCGGCCGTGGAGCGCACAGAGAGAGGGAAGCAGGAGGCGCAGGTGGAGGAGGTGCAGAAAGAGCTCCAGGCTCTCGTGAAAAAACACGAGAGTTTGGAGCTTGACTCAAACACGCAAGCGTCCGAGCTTGCGGCAGCCCTCAAAAGCGCGAAGTCTGCCAAGGCTGAAGCCCAGAAAGCCCTCCAAGAAATTGAAGCGATGAAAAAGATAGCGGCGGGTAAGGCATTCATTGTGCAAAGCAAGCACGTGAAAGTGAATTATTTGTTACTTACTCGAGTCCGGAGCTCTCCAGGAGCATTCATAGATTTGCCCCGCAGTACGTCTGATGCCGCCACCTACTACCGATCCGAGGAGGGGAGCTCGACAGAGAAGGTGTTCTGGTCTCAGTATGCTGAGGCCGGACACCTGGTGCCTTTGAGCGACCAGCTGAAGCAAATGGTCGAGCTCCACAAGGTGGCCGAATAGGCCATAAAGGGCCTCGTAGTTCGGCTTTGGCATGGAGAGGCTCTGCCTGGGAGCTACTTCGGGCTGGTGAGGCGGCTGGTGGATGCCTGTCCACGGCTTGAAGTAATCAAGCGCTCCGTCTGCATCAAAGGTGCCCGTAGGGCGCTTGCCCATGCTATGGTGCATTGGGGCAAGATGGATGCGGAGAAGCTGGTGAAGGACGGGCCGCCGCCGGGCAAGGAGCATCGCATCCTGGAAGCATATTATGAGGGCGTCCTGAAGGGTGCCCGCCTTATAGCGGATGAATGCTCCAAATATGTAATTTTTGAGTAAACTCGCATTTGTGATCCTGTACGCTGAAAACTTGTTCATATGCGCTAAGCAACGCTTTTGAATTTAAAATATTACCTTATGTGCGGCCGTTTATCAAATTTGAGAGATGGCGAGTCGTCGGCTTCTGCCCCCATGCCACGAGTGCTAGGGTGTTCGGGATAAACATGAGCGCTCTTTTTCCCATTCTTGGGTCCTTCGAGGGAGGCGCTCAACACAACGAACAAGGCAATCGGACTATAATGCTTGAACACTCTCACTTAGCCATAGAATTCTCTAATTTCATATTTCGGCGAAGCCCCTAGTGTTCGGAAGACCGAGTTCGGGGCGCTATCCACGCCTAGGCCGGACAAAGCCGACTCCTCGCTCTAAGCGGCATAAGTCTTTAGGGACTTGAAAACCTCTCGAACAGCGACCAGCTCTCGCCTCATCATGACAGTCAGTTTTAGCTTTCTCTACTGAGGTGCTTAGCCCAGCTCAACTGGGGCACAATCGCAGTAGTTCTCCTAGTGCTACCTTAGCCGATATAACGGAACGTAAGGTACCAAAACATTGGAGCCGGGCAAACCCAACTATTGACCCAAGACATGATTCGGAGCCGACGCATATAACGCTGTAAGTTCAGGGTGCCGCACTTGTGAAAGTGTTCGGACTTGTCACACCGTATTGTGGGGTACTTAAGCCCCTGGCGTATTGGCCGTACCAAAGTGTAAGGGTGCAACATGTCATTAATGAACATATATTCGTAAAAAAAGTAATGCAATAATAGACGGAAGCTATGCATTGTTTATGTAAAAAAGCTGCGATCAAAGCAGAACGATACAAATAGTGCAACAAGCAAAAGATGGGACTATTTAACATGTCCTTTCTAGGGGCGAGCTGCGGCATGGTATTTGGAACAGGTATACTGCTCGTTATAGAAACCACCTTAGAGTTCCATAGTGCGGCGTAGCTTTCTGCTTCCTTGGTTGTATCGTTTGTGCGGCAATTGTACTGCCGGACAAGCCTTCCGAAGAATGGAGTCCTGAAAATAAGAGAAAATTAGAAATCGTCAGCCCCTAGTGCGGTTTAAGCCGCGTTTCGGGCGTGCCGTGATGGTGCCCCTCCCCCTGTGCCCATGGTATTTCCACAGCGTAGTTTTGTACGCGCGACACTAGTTTCGCAAGTTCGCAAGGGCTGGGGTTGGGGCCGCATTGCTACGCTTGCTCGGAACGTGCCAGGCGGTCTTGTTGTAGGTTACTCCGGGTGCGCTTGACGCTGTCCAGACGTTTAGTGGCCGGACTAGAGAATTGCCTTGAGAGGCTGCTTTGTACTTCCGCTGCGATAGCCGCCGTATGCTCCTCCGTTCGGAGAGAACGTTCGGTGTTTCCATTGACCGTGATGACTCCTCAAGGGCCTGGCATCTTGAGCTTGAGGTATGCGCAGTGCGGCACCGCATTGAACTTAGCAAATGCGGTTCGCCCGAGCAGTGCGTGATAGCCACCGCGGAACGGGACTATGTCGAAGATTAACTCCTCGCTTCGGAAATTGTCCAGAGATCCGAAGACCACATCAAGTGTAACTGAGCCTGTATAGTTGGCCTCTACACCTGGTATGACGCCTTTAAAGGTCGTTTTAGTGGGTTTAATCCTCGAGGGATCGATGCCCATTTTCCACACTGTATCCTGGTAAAGCAGGTTCAGGCTGCTGCCGCCATCCATAAGGACTGTAGTGAGGTGAAATCCGTCAATAATTGGATCTAGAACCAATGCGGCGAATCCGCCATGACGGATGCTAGTGGGGTGGTCCCTTCGATCAAAAGTGATCGGGCAGGAAGACCATGGGTTGAACTTTGGGGCGACAGGCTCCATCGCGTATACGTCCTTTAGCGCATGCTTCCGCTCCCTCTTGGGGACATGGGTTGTGTATATCATGTTCACCGTCCGCACTTGTGGGGGAAAACCTTTCTGTCCACTGTTGTTCGGCGGCCGGGGCTCCTCCTCGTCATCGCTATGCAGCCCCTTGTCTCTGCTTTCGGCATTTAACTTGCCTGCCTGCTTGAACACCCAACAATCCCGGTTGGTGTGATTGGCTGGTTTTTCGGGGGTGCCATGTATCTGGCATGAGCGATCGAGTATTCGGTCCAAACTGGACGGGCCCGAAGTATTTCTTTTGAATGGCTTTTTCTGCTGACCGGGTTTACAGCCTCTGAATCCGGCATTAACTGTCGTATCCTCAGCATTGTCGCCGTCTTTTTATTGTTGCGGCGTGACCTGCCACTGCTGTCCTTGGTATCCGAATTACCAGGGCAATTGGTCATGTTATTGCTACGAGCTAGCCAGCTGTCTTCTCCCGCGCAAAAGTGGGTCATAAGTGTCGTGAGGGCTGCCATAGATTTCGGCTTTTCCTGTCCTAGGTGCCGTGCAAGCCACTCGTTGCGGATGTTATGCTTGAAGGCTCCTAGGGCCTCTGCGTCCGGACAGTCGACGATTTGATTTTTCTTGGTTAGGAACCGTGTCCAGAATTGTCTGGCCGATTCCTCTGGCTGCTGAATTATGTGGCAAGGTCATCGGCGTCTGGTGGTCGCACATACGTGCCCTGGAAATTGTCGAGGAACGCAGTTTCCAGGTCCTCCCAACAACCAATTGATTCTGCTGGCAAGCTGTTAAGCCAATGTCGAGCTGGCCGTTTAAGCTTGAGTGGGAGGTATTTGATGGCGTGTAGGTCATCACCGCGGGCCATGTGGATATGAAGTAGATAGTCCTCGATCCATACCGTAGGATCTGTTGTGCCATCGTATGATTCGATGTTCATGGGTTTGAAACCCTCGGGGATTTGATAATCCATTACTTCATCTGTGAAGCATAGTGGGTGTGCGGCGCCTCTGTAGTGGGCTATATCACGACGCAGCTCAAACGAGCTTTGTCTACTGTGTTCGGCCCGGCCGGATTTACTGTATCCGGCGTGACGAGTACCATCTCGTGCCGTGGGGCACCCACGTGATCCGTAGATCGATCTTGTTTGCCTTGCCTTGTCCTCCAATATATCTCGCAGGTCTTGCGCATTTTCCCATGCCTTGGTATTTTTTGAGCGGCGCTGGGGTGCGGCTTGAGTGGAGGGCCGAGAGGCCTCTCTGTCGTGGCCACGGGGTGGCCGGTTGGCCGCATCATGCGCTGGTGATGTAGTTTTAGGTGCTTCCTCCTCTAATTGGGGTAGCAATCTGCGCTTTGGGTAGCTCTTGGAGGGGCGTTCGAGTTCATACTCTTCGGCCGCAAGGACTTCAGTCCATCTATCGGCTAGCAAATCCTGATCAGCTCTAAGTTGTTGCCGTTTTTTCTTGAGGCTGCTCGCCGTGGCCATAAGCCTGCGTTTGAAATGCTCTTGTTCGATGGGATCCTCCAGCACGACATATTCGTCGTCGTCGAGGCTTGCCTCGTCTTCGGAGGGAGGCATATAATTATCTTCCTCGACCTCTCTATCTGCCGCTCTCTCATGAGGGCTGGCTTCTCTATCCTCCTGTGCTGAATCTTGTTGGAGGTGGTTGTCTTCGGCACTGACGGGGTGTTATTATCTCCCGTGCCGGAATCACCGTTTTTGCTTTGGCGGGATTTAGAGCGGCGCCGCTGACGCCGGCGCTTAGGCTGCTTCTTGGCGGGGTCATCCTCCAATGTTCCATCACCATTGCCTTATTTTGGGGTGTCCACCATGTATATATCATACGACTAGGTGGCTTTCCAGTGCCCTATAGGCGCTGGTTCTTGATCGTCTCCTGCATCGGCGTCCATACCGTTGATGTCTTCGGAGTCGAAGTCGAGCATGTCGGTTAAATCATCGACAGTGGCTATGAAGTGGGTGGTGGGTGGTGGGTGGGCTTTTAATTTCTTCATCATCCGCATCCCAGCCTTGCTGACCATAGTCCGGCCAGGGCTCTCCTGATAAAGAGAGAGACTTTAGTGAATTCAGAATATCGCCGAAGGGCGAGTGCTGAAAGATGTCCACGGCGGTGAACTCCATGATTGGTGCCCAATCGGGTTCGATCGGTAGGGGTGCGGAGGGCTTGGAGTCTGGAGAGGAGTCCGGCTCCTTCGAGTCACGGGCTTCGCAGAGACTAGGGCTGGTGTTCGGCTCGATCGCCGTAGAGATTGCAGCCCCCGAGGCGGTGTCTAACCACCCATCCTTGATTGGTGTGATCGGCTCCGAGCTAGGGGTCGGAGCGGACACAGGTGCGGCCTCTAGGGCACTATTCGGCGGCAGAGCTAGATCCTACCCATCGTGACAGTGCGGCGCGCTCGGCTGTGGCTCGAATCCGTCGAAGATCAAGTCTCCGCGGATGTCGGCCGTGTAGTTCCAACTTCCAAATCTGACCTGATGGCCAGGGGCGTAGCTTTCGATCTGCTCCAGATGACCAAGCGAATTGGCTCGCAGTGCAACGCCGCCGAATATGAAGATCTATCCGGGGAGAAAGGTCTCACCCTGGATCGCATCACTGTTGATGATCAAAGAAGCCATCGGGCCTAAAAGTGACGGCATAGAGGAACTCTCAATGAAAGCACCAATGTCAGTGTCAAAACCGGCGGATCTCGGGTAGGGGGTCCCGAACTGTGCGTCTAGGCGGATGGTAACAGGAGGCAGGGGACACAATGTTTTACCCAGGTTCGGGCCCTCTTGGTGGAGGTAAAACCCTACGTCCTGCTTGATTAATATTGATGATATGGGTAGTACAAGAGTAGATCTACCACGAGATCAAGGAGGCTAAACCCTAGAAGCTAGCCTATGGTATGATTGTTGTTTTTCCTATGGACTAAAACCCTCCGGTTTATATAGACACCGGAGAGGGCTAGGGTTACACAGAGTCGGTTACAATGGTAGGAGATCTACATATCCATATCGCCAAGCCTGCCTTCCACGCCAAGGAAAGTCCCTTCCGGACACGGGACGAAGTCTTCAATCTTGTATCTTCATAGTCCAGGAGTCCGGCCGAAGGTATAGTCCGGCTATCTGGACACCCCCTAATCCAGGACTCCCTCAGGGTATAAGCCAACGATGGGCCACTTTCAACTAATAAACAGTCGCAACAGAGTCAAAATAAACATATCATCGTCATTTGTATTTAATATACAAGGGCTGCCTTCCGTAATTATCGTTATAAAGCCATAAATATGCATCAATTTGACTTAAGATTTTTGCCAAGCTAGGTTGCCTGGCTCCTGTGCTTAACGCTATGTTCCCAATTGTTCGACTAGGCGGTAAAGGGAGCATCTTTGTGATTGTTACTACCGGGTCATCTGAGTTAGTACCTCAGACTAGGCGAAGCCGAAAGCTAGCGATCTTAAAGGATCACATTGGCTGGCAACGACGGAAGTAGAAATTTTGGATCATTAATACCACAGAGTTTGGGAACTTTCCCCGAACTAAATCCTCAATATTTTCTTCCCACATTGATCGAAGTGAGGTTTCATGATCATGATACGCATGACGACCCAAAGAAAGGAACCGTTAGCGGGACTATTTTGCTTGGAAGATGTTTCTTACGATAATTAATATAACATATCTCTCCGCGTACCTTTGTTTATAAAACCATATGGCTTGGTTGCCTTGTTTCCATAAATATTTGCCCTTATAACGGCTTTATAAAGTAGGACATACATTCCACGGCTACTGGCCGAGGAGGTGGAAGCCGATGATCGGTCAACAAAGTATTGTACAATGCATTAATGATGTAAAGTACTTGGATACATAGAATCATTACACATAATTTATGATTTTACTTTGGATATCAATCCTTAATTCGGCCACCCATGCCTGCATTAAGGCTCGGGGGCTACTGGGCTTCGGGCTTATCATTTACTAATATTAAAGGGGCAGATCGATCCCCTCACCTGGTGTTGCCACCCGACCAGTGTCTCGAGGGCTACTGCATTGGCATTCCAATGAACAAAATTTAAGTGCAATATAGTATTCGAGGAGATTATGATCCTCAGGTTGGTCAGCCGCACCCAACTTAAGTCTCGAGGACTTTGCACACCGCTTTTTGTGTCCCAAAGTATTCTGCCGAGCTAGGAGTTGATCCTCGGGCCGATTTTGCAAATCAACCTGAGTCTCAGCGGCTACTGAGATCAGCGGTCTTACGTCATCCTTCAGGTGTGTCTCGGGTTTTAGACCGATACACACCTTGAGGGCTACTGGCTATATATCTCGGCAGAGAATAAATTACAACAATAAAAAATATTGACAAAAATTGGCCCATAGTCGGGGTGGTGCACCACCTCAGAAGCAGTACGGCATAAAGCTCGGGTGCCAGTGGCTGGCTCCGTAGAGGGCATTTTCGGCATTAAGCTCGGCTAAACTCCATGAACTTTTTTGAATCAAGGTGATCTATGACACCTCGGATATAGTACAGCGTTGGAGCTTGGACATAGTCCGGCGTTGGAGCTCGGATATATGCCGGTGTTGGAGCTCGGAAGCGGTCCGGCGTTGGTGCTCGTCTGCAAAAGATACCTCGAATATAGTCCGGCGTCGGAGCTCGGACGCAAGAGGACACTGCCGCCCGGGAACAACTTCAAACCCGAGGTGTGGCATAAAAATAACGAGGCATTGATAAAGGCCGAAGATTTAAAGGGCTCCTCGGGTACCCGACGTGTGAGATCTTCAGATTTAGCTCGGCAATCCTGAAGATAGAAGAAGGGAAGATTTGTTGAACCAATTTTCAAGACCGATGACCGAAGATGAAAAATAGATCGGAAGAACCGAGGAGCGTCCCCAACTTGAAGACCGGTTTAAGGGGCTACTGACGGTGTCTTGGACTAGGGGGTACTCACCACATCGTCTCCTGATCAGTTGGATTGGGCCGAGGACCCCCATGGCCGTTTACTCATGGGCCAGTTCGGACAACCGAAGGCATATACGAGGAAGATTCCACAAGACTTGGTGATCAAGACAAGGACTCCTCTCCACCGACGTACTCGACTAGGACTCTTGTTATCCTAGGCCTCTGGTATGTTATATAAGCCGAGGCCAGTCTAGTCAATAGATTATTATGATATTATTCATCATACCCTTAGGTTTTAGACCACATGTACTCATTACAATACCCATATAGGCTAGACTTCTAGGGTTTAGCCATTACGATCTTGTGGTAGATCCAGTCTTGTAACACGCATATTCATCAATATCAATCAAGCAGGACGTAGGGTTTTACCTCCATAGAGAGGGCCCGAACCTGGGTAAACATTGTGTCCCCCATCTCATGTTACCATTGATCCAAGACGCACAGTTTGGGACCCCCTACCTGAGATCAGCCAGTTCTGACACCGACAACACTCACATCGGGCCAAAACTAGAGGAGCTAGGCTACCCACCATGGGCCAAACCCAGTCGGTGGAGAGGTGGGCCAGTGAGGAAGCGGCCTCGCAGGGGCATGGTGCGGCTGGGCCTGGCGCTGACGTGGCATAGTCAACGCGCGGCTAGACCGGACGAGCTTCTCTCTCTCGATCTGGACAATGGGGAGTCAGTGAAACTGGCGCGATCCTCTGCTCGTCAGGAAGCAGGGCAGCGGCGGTGCTAGACGGGAATGGACAAGTGCCTAGAATTTAGGGTTTGGACTAGAAATGGACTATATAAAGGAAAAGGGAGGGGAGTTTTGATCATCCGATCAAAATCAGACGGTCGAGATAAAAAGGTTAGGAGAGTACAACAAAGAAAACAGAGATGTTTTATAGATGTGTGGGGATGATCCGGACCCATCGGTGACGACTGAGTGGGTCGGTTTCGGGGAAGTTTCGGACACGCACGAGAGGTCGATGCATTGTGCAAAGAGGGTTAGACGGACAAGGTCAAGTGTTTGGTTGTACTGAGAAGAGAGAGGAGGAAAGCAACCCGGCAACCGTTTCCGGAGACCGGAAACGTCCGACGTTTGACCGACTATAATGCCGCTATAGTTATCCGTCGGGGCGTCAAACGGACTCCGAATGGGATGAAATTCGGCAGGCGGTCTACTGACAACAAAACAACACCGCATGCCAACTTCCAACCCATTTCGAGAATATTTTTCATCCACTTATAAAATAATATTTCAGACGTGCCGTGGGCGCGTGTGAGTGTGTCTTGGCTCAGAACGGACAACGTACGGAACTGGAGGAACCCGGACGGATGCAAGTTTTGAAAACATGATGATGCAATGCGGATGATGACATGGCAAGATGCAACACTCAAGTGAATGACAAGACAACAACAACGGATAACTAGAAGACACCTGGCGCAACGGTCTCGGGGCGTCATAACACTCCACCACTACAAGAGGATCTCGTCCCGAGATCTAAGGATGGACCGGAGAGAAAATGAAAGAGGAAGAGGTGAAACAAAGTTGCTTCTTGGACAAACGAGTGAAACCACGAACCTTGAGAGGTTAAAACATTTTGACAAAAGAATACAATGAAGATGAACAAAGTTGAAAACACTCCGTTAGAAAAAAAGGAACAAGGAACCTTACTAGAACCTTGTAGGTTTAAAGACATAAGAAGAGGGTTGCAATGGACAAGAAGTACATGCAAGCACTCCGGAAGAAACGTGAAGTACAAGGAACGATAAAGATCAATTACGACAAAACTCCGGTTGGAAATGGAAGGTGAAGAATATGAGCTTGGCAAAATGAAAGCACTTGGATGAGAGTCCAGTTAGAAGAGGAATGATAGACACCACACTCCGGTTAAAACAAGATAGAGAAGGAATATAAATGATATAATTTGGACAACACTCGACTGTAAATGGAAGGAATTGAACATGATCTTGACAAAACAAGATGATGGGTCGAAGAGAGCAACATCACAATGCCTCTGGAAGAAAGAATAGAAGATAGATCATTGAAATGCAAGAATGGAGTAGAAAATGCCAACTTGTGCCACAAATAATCTTGGAAAGCACCCTTCCAAGAAGGTCATAATGGAGTTGTTGGAAAAACCAAACAACGAAACGAAAAAAATTGTAGTGGGCTTATGGAAAACATCCCAAAATTATGAGGTGAAATTCTGCCACTAACGGAAATAATGGATTGGATTGATATGAACAAGGAGACGAGAAACTTATTTCACTGGGAGGATAAATGAAGAACTTGAGTCATTTCTGAGCACCATAATTAGCAATAGTCCTAAGGAAAATCTTTAGGTGAAATATAACCCGAGATAACTCCAATGAAGAGATTGATGGATTTAAGATACCTCATTCCTGACAACTTGTCAAACATGAAACATGAAGGAAACTGTCAAAATGACATAACACCACCTCAAAAGATAAGATAGAAAGAATTGCACTTCGGAATGAAAGATGAAGAATGCTTGAACTCCTCAAAACAAGACATGTGTTGAGCACCATGTTTATTTGAGAGTATAGCTTGGCGGATCACAACTTCGAGAGAAATCTTGAAGAACAATTTGAAAAATGAAAACAATCCTTGACAAACCACCATGTAGCCTCCATGAAGAGCTCGGGTAATAAGGATGATAAAAGAAAGAGAAGTTGAAAAGAACTCCGGGAGAAGCCTTGCAATGATTACATCGTTCTTCGTGATGATATAATTGAGAGATCTTGGAACTCCGGAAAGAAAGAAGAACAACTGAAATCAGGAATTTTGATGAACCTCCGAAATAAGGAATTAATCACTTGGATGAAACAAGAATAAGAATTACATTATGCGTATCCTCCACCAATTTAAATTGATGACAAGCAACGGATTTGGCATACCACTTATTCTCATAGAAATGATTAAGAGATATACAACGTAAACTTGAGGAAGGTCTTCAATGATCCGCTGGTAGGATTTGGAAGAACGAATGAATTGATACGATAACAACGGAAAAGGAATGTTGGACGAACCACCGGTAGAATTGAAAATGAAAGTAGCAAAGGCACAAATCACTGGGAAGAATTGGAAAATGAACGAAGATACTTGAGGAATTTAGATACATGAGAACGAGTAGATCACGAGCTGATTAGAGAATATTTGAACAATGCACCGGTAAGATTTGGAGAACGGGAGCTGAAAGCTGGAATGAATAATTCTGAGATGAAGGGCTGTAGACAATCAAACTGAAAAGACTCCTGAATTTCTCCGGATGGGTGAAAGAATTGTCACAATCGAAAACAATTATGAGAGGATGGCAGCAAGATTGAGCTACGCGTCTCTGAGAGAACGGATAAGATTTGGAGGAAAAACTCTTCTTCGGTATTCAAATGTTGAGAATGTCAAAAAGAAACACCACCATGAATTGTTGAGATACTCTGGGATGACGAATAGAAAGGTTGAGCCAACTATGAAAAGAATTAGAAAGATCTTGGAGAAAGGCATTTGACTGATGATAACTCATTCTTACGTCAAACTTTGAGAGAATTTGAAAATAACTCTGGGAAAATAGAAGAGTCAGGTAAGATCCTGGAAAAAGACATGTGGCTTAGGGCCCACTCAAGAGAAAACACCGTTGGAATAATTTAAAAGAGAGATTGCACCAGTTGATATAAATGGATTGAATGAGATAAGAATCTCGAAATAACTTGAACGGATCAATAATGGAAACGTCAATCTTTTGAGATATCTTTGGCACTCCGGAACAATTGAATAGCGGGAAGTGGATGATTAAGAGGTGCACCGGCATGAGAAAACATTTGAAACGAGGAAAGGATATGATCGACAAAGCTTGACTTGAATCCACTGGAGGAGAAAGAGAACGAGTAATGATGAACTTGAGGCTCCGTTAGTATCTTCCTGAGAATCAGTGGATAAGAACATTGACGGAAAAGAATGAAGAGACTTCACATCAATAAGATGAATACTTGACTAAGAAATCTGAGTCCTTGAAGAAAAAGGGTGGGAGGGCAGGAAAACAAAGACAGCTTGGGAGGGATGAAACAAACACCATTGAGAGAACTTAGAATTGATCTTGCAGATGTTGAAAATGATCGGATCCACTTGAAGAGAAGCACACTGGTAGAAAAGAATTAACATGGCCATCTCGATGATCAAGAAGGATTAGTATATACATAGGAATGTGAGAACACCGCATAGGGAAGGTATGGAATCAACATTTGACATTGAAGCAACTCGAATACCACAAACCAAAACAAAACAAAGGATTTGGCTTGCAGAATAAGACGGAAAGAAACATATGATAGACCTGTAGCGACCCGACCTCAGATGGTCAAGTCTCTGTGCTTCAGTGTCATCCCTGGATCGGTAATGCTGACACATACAGTACTCGAAGGATTTATAACAGAGTATCAATCACACACTATTACATCGAATGTCTCCAAAGAGAACTTATTACAATAATATGGCTTAAGGCCATCTAATGCGATAAAAGCGGAAGGCTTGGAAGATAAGGTGAGTCCATCAACTCCAATGGCATAGCTGAGCTGCACGGCAACGACCTAACGAACCTTACTCCTCGTCTGAAAAGTCTGCAACATAATACGTTGCAGCCCGAAAACGGGTCAACACATGGAATATGCTAGCAATATAACACAGTAGAGCAGAAATAGAATAATGCTATCACTACATGCATATATGGCTGGTGGAAAGCTGTATGGTTGTAGTTTTGTGAAAAGCCAATTTTTCCCTACAAAACGGAATAGATTTTAATTTTACTATCGTGGTGGTTGAAACATCATTGAGAAGGTAACCCCAACTCAATCCCAATTAAAGTGATTAACATCCCAACAGTTTTAATTAAGCATGGTGAGATACATGTGATAACCCAAGTACTAGATACTCAAGAATTGTCCATAACGGGGACATGGCTAACCATGATTAGATTGTACACTCTGCAGAGGTTTGCGCACTTTTCCCCACAAGACTCGATCGCCTCCGTTGGATTTCTCGCACTACATGGTGTTTGAGAAACGGATGACCAAGACATAGTCTTTCAGAAACATTAACTCTCTACTCCGGGTAGACCATACCAAACCTACAAAACCCACTACCTGCTGATCTACCTCTTCAAGAGCTTCACGTAACTTACTCAACTATGCTAGAGCCCATAATAGCTTGTGGCTGCACATGGAAGTTTCTAGCATGAATCATCTCAGTTCCCTTTGAGCCTGGGTGGCGGTCCATAGGAAGATCACACGGGTACCCCGGGATTTCCAAAAAAACAGACAACACTGGGTTCCCCAGGTGCCTCAATCCACCCAGTTGTTTGATTAAGTTGCCACCTTAGGTTGAACCATTAATTAACAATCTCACATCTGACATGAATTTCACTCAAACCCAAACCACGTCTACGAGCATAGCATAGCAATAAGCAATACGTAGAAGTAACTCCCAAGGGTTTGAATGTAACAGGGCAATAGGTTCTACCTCAGCAACTACTTCCCAACCCACAAGTTAATGACATCCTAATCATGCAATGTTTGAGGATTGGAACTAATGCATAAAAACTGGGTAATAATGGGATATGATCAAAGTGTTAATTGCCTTGCTGACGATCCGCGAATCCTAGAGACTCGTAGTAACACGCTTCGCACTCCGGGAATTCTATCGCAAGCAAACAATAACATACATAAGTAACAAGCAACGATGCACAAGCAAAACTCAAATAAGAGAGGTTGACCAGAAAGTTTAAATTAAGAACTCCGGTTCGCAAAAAGAATCAAAACAAACGGAGCAACGAAACTCAAACGGTGAAAGAAAGAAGCTTCGTTTACTAATCTGAAACTAGGTCAAATTTTACAGTACCAAAACTTGTTTGGGTTGGTTAAATGGAAAGAGGGTTTCTAGATGAAACTCCAGGCGCTTGAATCGCCTGATTCCGTTAAACGAGCGAAAAGATAAACAGAAACTAAGATCGGATCAGAAATCACGATCAGAAAAATCGCGGAATAAATCCGATAAAAGAAAACTCATGAACAGACTAACGAACGAGCGTTCGTTAGCTGTAACTAACGGGCGAAAACCGTTCGTTAAAACGAACGTACGGACGAACATCCGCTAACTGGAAGAACCGAGAAAAACTGTCGAATCCAAAAAAATGGATCTAGGGTTTCTGGAAAAAAACCGAACGGTTTTTATAAAAAAACGCGGCGGGGCGCGGTGGCTACCTCCGGCGAGAGGGCTCCGGCGAGGTGGGGCAGCGGCTCGCGAGGCGCGGGGCTGGCGGCGGCGCAGGGGGCGCGGGGCGGCTAGGGCGGCGGCTGCGGCGGCGAGCGCGGGCGGCGGCGTGCGCGGCGGCGGGCGGCTGGGGCGGCAGGGGTTGGGGCGGTGGTGGTGGTGTTGGGGGCGGGGGTGGCGGCGTATATAAAGGGGCGGGGGCGACGACTTGGAGGAGGGAGCAAGGCACGGCGGCTGCGGAGTCCAACTCGGACTCCGTTCCGAGTGGTGGCGGCGGCGGTGGCGGCCTGGCGCGGCTGGGCCTTAGGCCCAGTCGGCGCGGAACCTCTTTCTTTTTTTTTTAAACTTCGCCGACCGAAATAAAATCCTAGAGAAAAAACCTAACAATGCCAAAACAAATTTTCACCGTCTAAAGAAAGTATTTAGAACAAGATGAACATTATCTTGGCCCTAAAATGCAATTTTGAAAAACATGCAATTTTTCTAATGCAAATAAAATCCGAATAAAATCCAATAAAAATCAGTTTAATGATTTTAATATTTTTCCTCCAATATTTCATTTATTTTGGAGAAGTCATATTATCTCCTCTCTTTAATTTTTAATGTGAAACATTTTTCGGAGAGAAATAATTAAAATCAAATCCTCTTTTCATTATTTGATAAAAGAATCAAATATGATGACCGGGAAATCCCCAACTCTCTCCGAGGGTCCTTGAGCTGCTTAGGATTTCAAGGATTACGGAATGGAAAAGCAATAAAACATGATATGCATGGATGATCTATGTATAACATTCCAAATTGAGAATTTGGGATGTTACAAACCTACCCCCTTAAGATGAATCTCGCCCTCGAGACTCGGGTTGGCTAGAAAATAGGTATGGGTGGTCCTTGCGGAGATCATCCTCTCGTTCCCAGGTAGCTTCATCCTCGGTATGGTGGCTCCACTGAACTTTACAAAACTTGATAACCTTGCTGCGGGTGACTCTGCTGGCAAACTCAAGAATCTTAACTGGCTTCTCCTCGTAAGTCAAATCACTGTCCAACTGAATCGCCTCCAAGGGTACTGTATCTCTTAATGGAATTTCCGCCATCTCAGCATGACACTTCTTCAGCTGTGAAACGTGGAACACATCATGGACTCCTGACAATCCCTCAGGTAACTCCAACTTGTAGGCGACTTCTCCTATCTGTTCCAAAATGCGAAACGGTCCTACAAATCTCGGGGCTAACTTTCCTTTAACTCTAAAACGTTTCACTCCTCGCAAGGGCGATACTCCCAGATATGCTCTATCTCCAATTTCGTAGGTTACCTCCTTGCGTTTTGAGTCTGCGTAACTCTTCTCCCTGGACTGAGCAATCTTCAGTCGGTCTTGGATCAGTTTTACCTTCTCCTCTGATTCTTTAATCAAGTCTGGTCCAAACAAATGTCGGTCTCCTACCTCATCCCACATCAACGGTGTTCTGCACCCGCGTCCATACAGGGCTTCAAACAGTGCCATCTTCAAGCTGGCTTGGTAGCTATTATTGTATGAGAACTCTGCATACGGCAAATTGTCATCCCAACTAGATCCATAATCCAGCGCACAGGCTCTCAACATGTCCTCCAAAATTTGATTGACTCTCTCAGTCTGTCCATCTGTCTGCGGGTGAAATGCTGTACTGAACTTCAATCTCATTCCCAAAGACTGGTGTAACTGATGCCAAAACTTTGAAGTAAACTGTGTTCCTCGATCCGATACGATGGTCCGTGGAACTCCATCCAGACATACGATCCTGGACATATATATCTTGGCCAACTTTGCACTTGTATAGGTGGTTTTCACTAGGATGAAGTGAGCTACTTTGATCAAACGATCAACTACTACCCATATGGAATCATATCTTGCTTTAGTCCTGGGTAATCCGGTGATAAGGTCCATGCCAAGTTTATCCCACTTCCATTCAGGTATCAGCATAGGCTGTGACAGTTCTGCTGGCTTCTGATGTTCTGCCTTAACTCTTTGACATACATCACATACGGCTACATACTCGGCAATATCCTTCTTCATACCAGTCCACCAGAAACATTCCTTCAAATCCAAATACATCTTGGTGTTTCCGGGGTGTATCAAGTATGGTGAGTCATGGGCCTCTTGAAGTATTAACTTCCTGATCTCCATGTTGTTGGGCACATAAACTCGGTCCTCAAACCATAGGGTACCGTGCTCATCCTTACGAAAAACCTTTGGCCTTTCCTTTGCCCATCTTCTCCTTTATCTCGGCAATCTCTTTATCATCTTTCTGAGCTTCTTGAATCTTGTCCAGCAATGTCGACTGAACCTCCATTGTGGCAATGAACCTTCTAGGTACAATCTCTAACCGAAGTTCCATGATGTCCTTTGCTAATTCCTTCGGCAGTACTTTACTTTCAAGGGTATTAGCATAACACTTCCGACTCAATGCGTCTGCTACGACATTGGCCTTTCCTAGATGATAGTGTAGCTTCATGTCATAATCCTTTATAAGCTCCAGCCATCTCCTATGCCTAAGGTTCAGCTCCTTCTAGGTGAAGATGTACTTCAAACTCTTGTGATCCGTGTACGCATCACAATGGTTTCCAATAAGGTAATGTCTCCAAGTCTTCAACGGATGCACTACGGCTGCTAGCTCCAAATCATGCATGGCATAATTCAACTCATGAGGTTTTAGTTGTCGTGAGGCATACGAAACAACTCTTCCGTCCTGCATAAGCACAAATCCAAGTCCTAAGCGAGATATCGGCGATAATAGCCATGGGTAGCCTAGCCGGCTTCCCTTGGCCCTTCTGAAAAAATTACGAGCCCGTCCGGCTCTCAAGAATCCAAGACGTAGGGGCCGCCTACCCCTTGCTGGCCATCACCCAGGCCGGCTATCCGAGGGCGGCCCGACTTTAGCCCTCGCAAAGAAAGCCACGGGAGGGCCGGCTTCGAGAAGCCGGCCGCGAGAAGGCCGACTCCAAGAAGCCGGCTCCCACAAAGCGGTCGAGACCGTACCCTCAAAGTTTGCATCCACCTAACGGCGATGTGACGGGGCACGGCTACAGTGAAGCCTGCCTCCCCCGAATCCCGGAGCACGACCGGCACAGTGCGCCGTACGGGTGACCATGACCCGTCCGGCGCAGCACTGTTGCCATGTTGACCCTGATGTCATCCACGATGGGCTACCAGTGCGGCCCACGGGCGGTTGGCCCCTTTGGGCAGAGAGACACCCGAAGGCGGCCACGCCTCCCCCAGTCGGCCCAAGACAGAGCCGGCTCCCCGCAGCCGGCTTGCCGCCTCCCTCGAAGGAGACGCCCCATTAAGGAGACAAGACGCGGTGAGGCTACAGCAACCGCCTGCCAGGGGGCGGTACTGTAGCCACGCCTACCTCGATGAAGCCCACTTCACCAAGATAGAGCAACAGTAACCAGCCGCCGACAAGGTCCTGGACGGTTGGGCCTGCCTGTCGACCAAGGGGCCGGCAGCCGGCGGGACCCACCAGTCGGCGGGCCCAGCAGCCGGCGCAGAAGCCGGCGAGCGCAGTCACAGACGGCTGGGCCCCGCGCCCAGTTGGATTACCATTGTACCCCCGGGGGGTAGGCCTATATAAACCCCCCGGGGCACCCATGCAAAGGGTTCGATCCCCGGCTAGTTTTAGACACCACGCAAGTAGAAGAAGCAAGCCAGCCGTGCCCTTCTTCCTCCTCCCACCAAACAGCTCAAGGAGCATTGTGTAGCTACTTGTCCATCTAGTGATCATGCGGGGACCCCGCAGAGCAGCAGTAGGGGTGTTATCTCCACGGAGAGCCCCGAAGCTGGGTAAGATTCGCCGGCGTGCATGTCTTCGCCTCATCCCGTTTCCAGGCACCGGCGATGTTTTACTGGCTCCCACAATCATAAGCCACCCGTTGGCATATGTTGCACCTACCACCCGACATTTGGCGCCCACCGTGGGGCCAGGTGCACCGTCGTCCGGAGACTTGTTCTGGACGGGAACCCTCTTCCTCCCCAGCGAGCGTAGCCAGCCCGGCACGCCCGATGGCGCTTGCCACGACGCGCTGCAAGGCGTCACCAGCATCTGCGCGGCGAGCAGCCTCGCCGATCTCCTCGACGAAACCCTCATCTCCGACGAGCTCGCCCCCGATGCGGGCACCGACCACCTCGCCAACCTCCTCGGCCAGCTCCATGTCTCCGGCGAGCCTGCTGCGGATTTGGAGTCGGTTGGCTCCAATGACCCGATGCCTGTCGACTCCGACATGGCCTCGCTCGACACCTTCCCCACCAACGTCACGATCTAAAATGACCCGCTTCCCCGGACCGATGGCTGCGACACTGTCACCACTGAGGTGATGGTGACGAGAGCGCCCACGACGCCCCGCATGAGGCGGCCCACGACTTGTCCGTCCCGCTCCCGTCTGATGCCGACGACGAAGCATTGGAGGCACGCCGCCTCGCTCTCCTCGCGGAGGGCCGGAGGCTGGCTTCCATGAGACACCTCACTGAGGCCTACCAGCGCGAAGCTGACCGCGCCGCCTTCGGCACGCCGACCCCGGGCGGGCCAAGCCGGGCCGGCGTTGTCAAGCAACGCGGCGCTGTCGTCGCCGACACGCTGGGAGTCGACCACCCGGTCTATGCCACTCCACTCGAGAACTTGCGTGCCACCCAGGCGGCCGTAAACGAGTTGGACGGATTGGAGGCCGAAGAACTCCCCCACATGACCCGGCACATCCAGCAGCTAATTTATGCGGCTGCACGACGGCACGAAGCCGATGCCCGCGCGGGAAGCCCTCCCCCGCGCCGAGATCACGGCGCGACGTCCCGGACACCGACTACGAGCAACACCAGCGCGCGGCGCGATAAAGAGCCGGCTGCCAGCCGAAGCCGGACCCGAATCTCCATCGAGCGAGACGTAGAAGGCCACCCCCGAGCCGTGGAATGGCGGGGCAACCCGCCTCCACCTCGGCCCCGTGGAGAGAGATATCCCACCCCGCCGCCTGTGGCGCATCCGACTCTCAGCGGCCGACTAGGTCGCCACGAAGGAGTCGGTGAGAACGACGCCCGCCATCGGATCGACCGCCTGGCGCGATCCCTTGCGCTGGAAGAAGAAGACGATGTTGGCCCGCCTTGTTTCGGCCCCCGCATCCGCGACGAGCCCTTCCCCAAAGGGTTCTCGCTCCCAAGAGACACGCCCAAGTACAACGGCTCCGTGAAGCCGGAGGATTGGTTAATCGACTACTCCATGGTGGTTAGCATAGCCAACGGCAACCGGCGCGTTGCTGTGAAGTACGTGCCCCTCATGCTGCAAGGCACGGCGCAGACCTGGCTCAACAGCCTCAAGCCCTTCAGCATCAACAGCTGGCTAGATTTCACTGAAGCTTTCATCCGCAACTTCACCAGCACCTACAAGAAGGCTCCCAAGCCCAGGCAGCTCTCCTTGTGCGTGCAAGGCCCAGCCGAGTCCACTCACGACTACCTCACGCGTTGGGCCGAGCTCTGCAACTCCTGCGAGGGGGTGCACGAGGTGCAAGCCATAGAATACTTCAATACCGGGTGCCGAGAAGGCACCCTCCTCAAGCACAAGCTCCTCTGCGACAAGCCTACTACCCTCGACGAGCTTCTGGACATAGCGGACAAATACGCCACCGCCGACTCTTCGATGAAGACCGAGCTCCGGGTAGACGCATCCGGGAAAGTACTCAACCCGGCGCCCAAAACGCCGGCAGGGGATTCCGGCCGACGCCCACACCCGAACGATCACAAGCGCAAGGGCCCTGCGCCGCCCCCCGCCAGCCGGCAGGTGGCCACAGTCGAAGATGCGCTGCCTGAAGGGCGGCCCGCACCCAAGAAAACCAAGGGCGGCCGGCCAGCTTGGCAGCCGGCTTTCTCCTATGAGCAAACTCTTGACGCCCCGTGCAAGTTCCATAGCGGCGCGAAGCCGTCCAACCATACAACCCGAAAGTGCAACTGGCTCGCCTGGATCTCCAAGGTCGAAGGACTCACGCCGCCTCCACCTGCCGGCCCGCCGCCTCCGGCTCCGCTGCCCCAGGCCGCTCGGCCCGCAGTCGGCGCCGTGCCGGACGAGTTCCCCGACGAGCAAGCATCCTACGTCGTCTTTACAAGCCAGCTCGAAGACCGGCACAGCAAGCGCCGAGGACACCAGGAAGTCAGTGTGGTCGCTGCTAACCCAGCCGGGCACATGCATTGGTCAGAGAAACCCATCAGCTGGAGCCGGGCCGACCACCCAGAGGTGATGCCGTCTCCCGGCTCCTACGCTTTAGTCCTGGAAGCCACCCTCACGACGGACAGACGCACCGCCCACTTCTCCCGCGTGCTGATAGACGGCGGAAGCAGCATCAACATCCTGTACCATGATACTTTGGAGAAGCTAACTGTCAAGACGAGGCAGCTTGTGCCAACTCGGACTGTGTTTCACGGCATCGTACCCGGCTTGTCCTGCGCCCCCATTGGCAAGATCAAGATTGACGTACTCTTTGGGGACAAGGAGCATTTCCGCCGGGAAGCGATCTGGTTTGAAGTGGTGGACCTGGAGAGCCCCTACCATGCGTTGCTTGGCCGACCCGCCTTGGCCAGGTTCATGGCAGTCCCCCACTATACATACCTCAAGATGAAGATACCGAGTTCCAAGGGCGTCATCACCATAGCCGGCGATTACAAGAAGTCCTCCGAGTGCGCTGCCGCCAGTAGCCGGCTGGCCGAGTCCCTTGTGATTGCCGAAGAGAAGAAGATGTTGGACCGGGTCGTGGCCATGGCCGGAAAGCAGCCGAACCTGTCCCCCGATCCCAAGGAGTATGATGCCCAAGGATCTTTCCAGCCGGCCAAAGAAACAAAGAAGATACCCCTTGACCCCGAGCACCCCGAGAGGTTTGCCGTCATCGGGGCAAGCCTGAACAGCAAATAGGAAGGCGAGCTCGCCAATTTCCTCCGTGAGAATCGGGACATCTTTGCATGGTCCCCCAAGGACATGCCGGGTGTTTCGAAGGAATTCGTCGAGCACAAACTACACGTCCGAGAAGACGCAAAACCAGTCAAACAGCCCCTCCGCCGACTATCGGAGGAAAAGAGAAGGATTGTATGGGAAGAGATAGCCCGGCTTCTGGCAGCCGGCTTCATTATGGAAGTTTTCTTTCCAGAGTGGCTCGCCAACCCGGTCCTCGTGCTGAAGAAGAACAAAAAGTGGCGCATGTGTATAGAATAAACAAGCCTCAACAAGGCCTGCCCTAAAGATCCCTCTGCCCTGCCGAGGATTGACCAGGTGATAGACTCCACGGCCGGATGCGAGCTGTTGAGTTTCTTGGATGCTTACTCAGGATACCACCAGATAAAGTTAGATCCGGCTGACCGCCTGAAGACCGCCTTCATCACGCCATTCGGAGCCTTCTGCTACCTGACTATGACATTCGGCTTGAGAAATGCCGGTGCCACTTTTCAGCGTTGCATGCAGAAGTGCCTCCTCAAGCAACTTGGCAGAAATGCTCACGTCTACGTAGACGACATTGTGGTGAAGACGGAGAAGCGCGGCACCTTGCTGGAAGACCTCAAAGAAACATTTGAGAACCTACGCCGTTTCCAAATCAAGCTCAACCCCGAGAAATGCGTGTTCGGAGTGCCCGCCGGCCAGCTCCTAAGCTTCCTGATCTCCGAACGCGGCATCGAATGCACCCCAGTGAAGATCAAGGCCATCAAGAGAATGGCGATTCCCACCAAGCTTCGAGACATCCAGAAGTTCACCGGATGCTTGGCCTCCCTGAACCGCTTCATCAGCCGGCTCGAAGAGAAAGCTCTCCCCCTCTACCGCCTCATGAAGAAGACCACTCACTTCGAGTGGAATGACCAGGCCGACCAAGCTTTTCACGAGCTGAAGAAGATGCTGGCCACGCCGCCTGTCCTAGCGGTGCTGACTGAGAAAGAGCCCATGCTCCTCTACATTGCCGCAACCAGCCGGGTGGTCAGCACCGTCATCGTAGTCCAATGCCCAGAAGAGGGCCGAGCCCAGCCGGTCCAGAGGCCAGTGTACTATTTGAGCAAGGTACTGTCCGCCTCAAAGCATAACTACCCGCACTACCAGAAGATGTGTTACGGCGTGTACTTCACCGCCAAGAAGCTGAAGCCCTATTTTCAAGAGCATCCCGTCACGATCGTATGCACCGCCCCGCTGGCCGAGATCATAGGCAGCCGGGATGCATCCGGCCGGATGGCGAAATGGGCCATCGAGCTAGCCCCTTACACGATCTTCTACCAGCCCCGCACCGCCATCAAGTCCCAAGCACTGGCCGACTTCCTCGTCGACTGGGACGAGACCCAGTACCTGCCACCGGCTCCCGACTCCACCCATTGGCGCATGCACTTCGACGGGTCCAAGATGCGCACCGGCTTGGGAGCCGGCGTCGTCCTTACCTCTCCCAAAGGCGACAAGCTCAGATACACGCTGCAGATTCACTTTCCCGCTTCCAACAATGTAGCCGAGTACGAGGCGCTCATACACGGGCTCCGGCTTGCCAAAGAACTCGGCATTCGCCGGATCCTATGTTATGGCGACTCGGACTTGGTGGTCCAGCAATCATCCAGCGACTGGGATGCCAAGGACGCAAACATGGCAAGCTACCGCTTCCTTGTTCAGCAAATCAGTGGATACTTTGAAGGATGCGAGTTCCTCCACGTACCGCGAGCCGACAACGAGCCGGCCGATGCCCTGGCTCGAATAGGCTCCACCCGGCAAGCAATACCAACCGATGTCGCTCTACAAAGCCTCCTCAAGCCGTCCATCAAGACGTCTCCAGAGTCCGATTCTATCTTTGTGCCGCCTAACCCCGACGCGGCCGGGTCCGGCTCGAAGAACCAAGCAGGCGACCCGGGGACTTCAGCAGTCGGCCCGGGGACTTCGGTAGCCGGCTCGGGGACTTCCGCAGTAACGCCCGATCCGGGGACTGCTGCACCCGGCTCGGGGACTTCGGTAGTTGGCCCGGGGACTGCACCAACACAACAGCCGGCGGCCGACTCCAGCATTTCACCACCCAGCCCGACCACCTTGGTGGCAGTAGCCACATTCGCAATAGGAGAGGTCGCGGCTCCATCATGGGCTCAGCCCATCCTCAACTTCCTAATAAACCTAGATCTGCCGGCTAACAAAACAGAGGGAAAACAAGTCCAACGCCGAGCCGAAGCATACACAATCGTCAACAGAGAGCTCGTCAAGCGCAGTGTCACTGGAGTCCTCCAACGATGTGTCGAGCAAGAGAAGGGCATTGCAATCCTCAGAGACATCCACCAAGGAGAATACGGCCACCATGCGGCCTCAAGATCACTCGTCGCCAAAGCTTTCCGCCATGGTTTCTTTTGGCCGACTGCTTTGGATGACGCCAAAGAATTGGTTAAACATTGCAAAGGGTGCCAACTCTTCAGCTCCAAGCAACACATGCCGGCTTCGGCACTCAAGACCATTCCCCTCACCTGGCCCTTTGCCGTTTGGGGACTGGACATGGTGGGCCCATTCAAGACGGTGCGCGGCGGCATGACACATTTGCTCGTCGCCGTGGACAAATTCACCAAGTGGATTGAGGCAAAGCCGATCAAGAAGCTGAATGGGCCGACTGCCGTGACATTCATCGCAGATATAACAACTCGGTACGGCGTGCCACACAGCATCATCACCGACAATGGCACGAATTTTGCCAAGGGAGCCTTGGCACGTTTCTGCGCAACGCAAGGTATCCGGCTGGACTTAGCGTCCGTTGCCCACCCGCAGTCAAACGGCCAGGTCGAGCGAGCCCACGGCCTCATCCTTTCTAGCATCAAGCCCCGACTGGTCGTACCACTGGAGCGTTGAGCCGGCTGTTGGCTCGATGAGCTGCCGGCTGTCCTCTAGAGTCTGCGCACTACTCCAAACAAGTCAACCGGCTTCACTCCTTTCTTCCTCGTGTACGGTGCCGAGGCGATCATCCCAACCGACATCGAGTTCGACTCGCCCCGGGTAACCATGTACATGGAGGCGGAGGCCAAGGAAGCACGAGAAGACGGCGTTGACCTGCTGGAAGAAGGCCGGCTGTTAGCCCTCAGCCGGTCTGCCATCTACCAGCAGGGTTTGCGCCGCTACCACAGTCGGAAGGTCAGACCAAGATCCTTCCAAGAGGGCAACCTTGTGCTCCGACTGATCCAGTGAACTGCCGGCCAGAACAAGCTCTCGGCTCCTTGGGAGGGCCCCTTCGTCATCAGCAGAGCTTTAGGCAACGACTCCTACTACCTAATCGACGCACAGAAGCCCAAGGCACACAAGAGAGACGACTCCGGCAAGGAGTCGGAACGACCATGGAACGCCAACCTCCTCCGAAGATTTTACAGTTGAAATGCAGTATGTATCACGCTAACTTTTGTACTAAGTACGAGACAATAGGCCCCCCGAGGAGAGCTCCGGGACTACCATCTTTTATCTATGTATGAAGATTATCATGCTTATGACCTTGTCATTTCATTTACTTGTTCCGTCCGGCACCGGGTTCGACTAGTCGGCCCGGGGACTGGCTGACTGGAGTTATATTAGAAGTCCTACCCGCGGTCAGACAAGTAGTGTGCCGACACCCAAGCTTAACTCTTGCCAAAAGTCGCAGTTCGAAGAACCAACTGTCTGGCTGGCAAGAGTTAAAAGCAGGAAAGGATGCCCACACGAAAAATGGCTAGGGACTAACGGACTAATATAACGAAAGCCGGTTTGCCTCCTACCACCGACCGACTACCAGAGTAGCCGGCCGGCCGGCTTCCATTCACTTCACTTCAATCTAGGGAAGCTCGAGTACTTGCCTCCCCAAAGAGGGAAGGCGGCGAAGGAAAAAGCCTAAGGATAAAAAGCATACGTGAATGGAAACCAAACATGCACACAATAATATTTACATAAAAGACCTCCAAGAGGCCAGCATTCAACATAGTTTGGATACACCCCCAGTGGGTGGAACTGCGAAAGCTTAATAAAGTTGTTCAGAAAGCAACAAGCAGGAAAACCAAGGACGGCAGATTAAGCCGGCGGAGCGACCGACGAGCCGGGCTGGTTGGTGGAGACGGCTGTGCCGGCTGAAGGAGTGGATGGCTGGCGAACCTCGGCCTGATCACTGCCTCCCGCAGAGGGCGCACATGTGCGCGCCTCGTTGCTGGAGGCACGGTCAGCCTGAGACCGGCCGGTTGTTCCACCAGCCGGCTCGACGTTTTCACCTTCCTCTTCTTCGTTGTCTTCGCCTTCATCGCTGGAGGCGATCTCCTCTGCCGAGTCCTCGCCCACCGCCGGGTTCAGCCCAAACCACTCCTCCGGCTGGGCAACGCCGTCATCGTTGATTTCAGGTGCAAAAACGCTGATGTCGGTGGACTCGGCGATCGTCGAAGCATGCTGAGCGATAGCCGGCCGCACCTCCTCTAGCTCTGCGTCGGCCTCCAGCCGCCAGGTGCGCAGCTGGTCCAGGTTCAGCCCTGGGTACCAAGCTCGGACGAACTCCAACGCCCGCCCGGCTCCAAGCCGGGCCGCCGACGCCTTCCAAGCTTCAAAGCGGCCGACTGCAACCTCCAGCCAGTCGGCAGTCTGGCTCGGGGTGCGGGGAATTGTCTCGCTGGGCCAGAGGGCGGCCAACACCTGCGCTCCGGCACGTTGGAGGCCGCGAAGCATACGATGAGCTGGCTGCAGCCGCGCTTGGACCGCCAAGAGCTGCTCCTCAAGCGTCTGATTCGCGTCCGGCGTGATATTGGCCCCCGCCTGACGGCGCGCTTCGCGATGGGCCTCGATGGTTTGGGCGGCGAGGACGGAGTAGCCGGGAAAGTAGTCTGCACAGAGAACAAAAAGCAGCACAAGTCAGAACAAAAAGCAGGCGGCCAAGGGCAGGAAAAGAGCGAGGAAGGCGGCTTACCGTCGACCAAGTCCTCGATGCGGCCGAAGCCTTCATCCAGCGCTTGCCGGGTCTCAGCCCAGCCCGCCGCCTCAGTCTCGAACTCGGCCTTCAGGGCGGCTTCGCTATCCTGCGCTTTCTTCAGGGCCGTCTTGTGGCTCTCCTTCTGGTCAGCTAGCTTCTTGGCCAGGCGGTCACGCTCCAGGACCAAGGCGGCGTGCTCGGTTTCCTTGGTGCGAAGGGCGGCCTGCGCCTCGCTGAGCTCCCTCCTCAAGTCGGCATTGGCCCTTGCAAGCACGAAAGACAAAAGAAAAAACCAACGAGGAAAAAGTCGTCAGGGAAGATCCGACCCGACTGCTCAGCAGTCGGCCCGAATCTCGGGGACTACACCCAGTGGGTGCGCTGACGCGCCCCCACAGGAGATAAACAAGATCAAGTACTCACTTCGGCTGTTGACAAGGTCTTCGGTTTTCCGACCCAACTCCTGAGCCTGGGAGTTGAAGGCGGCAGCACGGGAGTTTTGATACTCCTGGAAGATCAGACAGGAGGCGAGAATAAGGTAATCATCAAGGAAGATCCGACCCGACTGCTCAGCAGTCGGCCCGAATCTCGGGGACTACACCCAGTGGGTGCGCTGATGCGCCCCCATGGAAGAAATCAAGAGAACAAAGCAACTAAGGATAAAAGACTCACCCGGATGGCGGCCCGCGTCGAAAGGAACTCCTGGGTGTACTGCTGCAGCAAGGCGGCCTGAGCTTGAAGCCGGCTCCAGACCTCTTGGGCCGCCATGTTCAGCTCACCCGTCCCCCCGCTGGGAGTCCACTCGGACGTGGCGGTGCTGGCCGCCTCCAGGGCCTCCGTCGTCCGGCCGGCGCCCGCAACTCGGTGCGGCTCCGGCGCAGCGGTGCCTCCCCCTGCCCGCCGGCACGTTACCGGCTGCACCTCGAGGCCGGCTCCGACCTCCGGCTCGCCCCCGGCCGGCTCCTCTGGCGCCGCTGCCGATTGGCCGCCTTGGCCCGCTCCGGTTGGCGCTGCCGGTGGCGCCCTCTCCACGAAGACCACGGAGTCCTCCCTCCTCTCCATAAGCGGCGGGTCTTGGCCCATTTCCTCCGCCAGGGGCAATGGGGTGTCAGGGGCCACGGCACGGAGGGGAATGGCGAGCAGCGGAGGCTGATTATGCGAACCCTCCGTCTCCGTCTCCGCGGCCGCCGCCTCTGCCTGGGCCTTGGCTGCCGCGTCAGCCTGCTCCTTCGCCGCCTGGGCGGCCGCTTGTTCCGCCGCCTCCCGCTCCTCCCGCGCCTCACGGGCGATCCGCTCCGTGGCCTCCGTGAGGTCGGCGCGGGGGTCCACTCGGCGGGAGCCTGAAGACCCTCCAGTTGGCCCGACTACGGAGCCGCCCGGACTCCGCTCAAGGGAAAGCGGCGCCCTGTCCGGTGAGCAAGGAAAGGTTAGGAAGAGTGTTCAATCAAAGAGAGAATGAAAAGCATGCGTCCAAGCATTCGATGACTTACACTGAGACCGCCTGTGGCTGCTTCACCGCCTTGCGGAAGCGGGCCGCCTCATCTCGCTTGGTCGCCGCGGTGGAGGCCTTGGACTTCTTCGGCCGGCTGCCGAAGAGGATCGACGCGGCCCTGCGCATCTGGGCGCCGCCGTTGACAGCTGGCGCGGCGGACGAGCCCGCGCCTTGATGATCAGGCGCCGGCTGGCGACGCGGGGCGACTTCGACCTCGGCATCATCCGGCCAGTCCTCGAAGCCGGCAGTGAGCCCCGTGCCTCCGGGCTCGTCGTTGTCCCCCACGACGGCGTCTTCCATGGCGGCCGCTCCCAAGTCCGGGTCGTCAGCATCGTCCACCGTGCGGTCGGGGACGTACTGGCGCTCTATCCCTGCGGCCCCGGTCGTCGGCGGAAGGAGAGGGTTCTGCTAAGGGAGAGCCGACTAGTCAGAAGCCGGCTATCATGAGGCCGGCTACCAACAAAAAAGAGAGGAAAAACTTACCACGGGCGGAGGGTTGGTGCGAGAATATGGCGCCTTGCCGTATCGCCAGTCCTCGACGAGCTTGCAGTTGGAGATATAATTCACCATGTACGACACCTCCGAATGAGGCATCTCCCTGGTGCTTAGCCGGCTTGGGTCGAAGCGGCCGCTCATCTGACACATCATGTGGGGCCGACTGGATCATCACCCGAAGCCGGGAGACGGCTGCGTTCCCGGCCTGAGACAGTGACCTGGACCGGAAGCTCCATGAGGGTTGCCTCCTAGCCGGCGGGCCGGCTACGTAAGCCGGCAGGTTGACGTGGTCGCCTTGCTGGGCGACGTTCTTCACATAGAAGTACGACTTCTGCCAGATCTTCACCGACTGGATCAGCGGGATGGGCGTGAACGGGTTGTTCTCGCCCGACCTCCTCGTGGCGATGTAGGCCCCGCAGGGGGCGGGCACGCCCGCGACGACGGTGCCGAGTTTGCTCTGGAAGAATTCGAGCTCGGTACCCGGGGATCCTCTAGAGTCGACCTGCAGGCATGCAAGCTTGAGTATTCTATAGTCTCACCTAAATAGCTTGGCGTAATCATGGTCATAGCTGTTTCCTGTGTGAAATTGTTATCCGCTCACAATTCCACACAACATACGAGCCGGAAGCATAAAGTGTAGACAACCTGCTCGCCCTCCTCCGGTGCCGGCGAAATCTCCCTCTCCGGCGCCAGGCGGACCCGCACGAAGTTGGCGTCGGGCAGGCGCCGCGTCCGGCGGAGGAACTCAATGTGGTCCTCATGGACGTTGGAGCCGTCCCACGAACTTGACAGCGCCATGGGAGCAAGATGATGTGGCGGCCGCAGCGGCGCTGCAATGGGAGGCTGCGGCGGCAGCAAGAAGAAGAAGGAAGACGAGGAGGGGTGGAGTGAGGGAGAGCGTGCGAACCTCTGTCTCTCCCCCTCCTCCCCCTACTTATAGGCTTGTGTGGCGGAGCCGAGGAGGCGTGGCATGGGGGAACATGGGGATCGACTGCGCCCACTCCCCCACGTCCCGCGATTATTGCGCCCTAATGGCGTAATAAAAGTCGCCGGGGAAGGCGAGCGGTCGCATGTGCCGCAGAAGATCAGCGCTCAGGCCGAGGCTTAGGAGTGGCGGGCCCGGATCTGCGGCGGCGTCTTATCGCGCGTGTGCACTGGCAGGGTTTCGGTGCCACGTGGCCGCGGGAGGGCCCGCGGTCAGCGCGCGAGTCGACAACGTTCCCACCTGTAAGACACAGAGCTCTCCGAAATCGGCATACACTAGCAAAGCCGGCTCCTTAGGGTAGGAAGCTGACCAAGCTTCTCGTCCCTCTGTCCGCTTCGAAGCTCGATCAGCTTCGGGGACTACTGTCGGAGTAAATAGCCATGGGTAGCCTAGCCGGCTTCCCCTGGCCCTTCTGAAAAAATTACGAGCCCGTCCGGCTCTCAAGATCCAAGACATGGGGCCGCCTTCCCCTTGCTGGCGTCACCCAGGCCGGTCTATCGGAAGGCGGCCCGACTTTAGCCCTGAAGAAAGCCACGGGAGGGCCGGACTTCGAGAAGCCGGCCGCGAGAGGCCGACTCCAAGAAGCCAGCTCCCACAAAGCGGTCGAGACCGTACCCTCAAAGTTTGCATCCACCTAACGGTGATGTGACGGGGCACGGCTACAGTGAAGCCTGCCACCCCCGAATCCCGGAGCACGACCGGCACAGTGCACCATACGGGTGACAATGACCCGTCCGGCACAGCACTGTTGCCATGTTTACCCTGATGTCATCCACGATGGGCTACCAGTACGGCACACAGGCGGTGGGCCCCTTTGGGCAGAGAGACACACAAAGGCGGCCACGCCTCCCCCAGTCGGCCCAAGACAGAGCCGACTCCCCGCAGCCGGCTTGCCGCCTCCCTCGAAGGAGATCGCCCCATTAAGGAGACAAGACGCGGTGAGGCTACAGCAACCGCCCGCCGGGCGGCGGCACTGTAGCCACGCCTACCTCGACGAAGCCCACGTCACCAAGATAGAGCAACAGTAACCAGCCGCCGACAAGGTACTGGACGGTGGGGCCTTCCTGTCAACGAAGGGGCCGGCAGCCGGCGGGACCCACCAGTCGACGGGCCCTAGCAGCCGGCGCAGAAGCCGGCGAGCGCAGTCACAGACGGCTGGGCCCGGCGCCCAGTCGGATTACCATTGTACCCCCGGGGGGTAGGCCTATATAAACCTCCCGGGGCACCCATGCAAAGGGTTCGATCCCCAGCTAGTTTTAGACACCACACAAGGAGAAGAAGCAAGCCAGCCGTGCCCTTCTTCCTCCTCCCACCAAACAGCTCAAGGAGCATTGTGTAGCTACTTGTCCATCTAGTGATCATGCGGAGACCCCGCAGAGCAGCATTAGGGGTGTTATCTCCACGGAGAGCCCCGAAGCTGGGTAAGATTCGCCGGCGTGCATGTCTTCGCCTCATCCCGTTTCCAGGCACCAGCGATGTTTTACTGGCTCCCACAATGATAATCCACCCATTGGCATATGTCACACCTACCACCCGACACGAGAGGCGTCGCAATGCACTTGGAACTCCTTATGTATATCTGGCAGTACTAGCACTGGGGCTGTAGTCAAACGTTTCTTCAACTCCTGGAAACTTGCTTCACAATCTTCTGTCCATTTAAACTTGGTATCCTTCTTCAACAGTTCAGTCATTGGTTTTGCAATCTTGGAAAAATTCTCAATGAATCTCCGGTATTATCATGCGAGTCCAAGAAAACTGCGGATCTCGCTAACTGAGGTGGGTGCCAACCATTCAGTGACTGACTGAACCTTGTTGGGGTATACTGCTATACCTTCTCCTGATATAACATGTCCAAGGAATCCGACTTCCTTCAGCGAAAACTCGCATTTGCTAAACTTAGCATACAACTGGTGTTCCCTGAGCTTCTCGAGAACTAAACGCAAATGCTCTTTGTGCTCCTCCTCGTTCTTCGAGTATACCATGATATCATCAATAAACACCACAACAAACTTGTCCAAATACTCATGAAATAGGCAGGGGCGTTAGTCAGTCCAAATGACATGATCGTGTACTCGTATAATCCATATCGCATTGTGAACGACGTCTTTGGTATGTCCTTCTCTCATATCTTCAACTAATGATACCCCGATCGCAAATCGATCTTCGAAAACACTTTAGCTCCTTGCAACTGATCAAACAGATCGTTGATCATCGGCAATGGGTACTTGTTCTTAATCGTCACTTCATTCAATGCTCGATAATCAACAACCATCCTCAGGGATTTATCCTTCTTCTCAACCAAAATTACTGGGGCTCCCCAAGGTGATGAACTTCTTCGGATATATCCTTTCTCCAATAACTCCTTGATCCGTTTCTTAATTTCTTCCAGATCATTTGCGGGCATCTGATAGGGTCTCTTGGATATTGGTCCTGGTCCTGGTAACAACTCTATGAAAAACTCAATATCTCTGTCCGGTGGCATGCCTAGTAACTCCTCTGGGAAAACATCCAGGTAATCCTTCACTACAGGCATTTCCTCCTAAACAACTCCTGTAAGGGCATTCACTTGACTCCTCCTAGGCACATGCCTAGATACATACTTAATCCTTCTTCCTTCCGGGGTGGTGAGATAAATCGACTTACTAGCACAGTCAATGCTTCCTCCAAACTTTGACATCCAGTCCATACCCAATATCACACCCAATCCTTGTGACTCCAAGATAATTAGGTCGGACGGAAAAACATGTGTACCAATGTTTAAGGGTATCTGGTCACACCATCGGCTAGCCATATACTCTTCTCCAGGTTAACTCACTAAAAGAGGGGTCCTAAGGGTTTGGGTTGGTAGTTTAAACTTATCCACGAATCCCCTTGATATGTATGAATGTGATGCACCAGTATCGAAAAGAATAAGAGCGGTAAATGACTTAACCAAAAACTTACCTATTACCGCGTCCGGCTGCTCTTCAACCTCCTCCACGTTAACGTGGTTCACTTGTCCTTTGTTGAATGGATTGGGCTTCTTCCCAGTGCTTCCATTTCCGTTTCCATTCCTTCCTTCAGGGCAATCATTGGCATAGTGCCCTGTCTTCCCGCACTTAAAACAGATAACCTGACTTAAGTCTCTTTTGGTGGGAGTGGACATGTTGGAGCGGTTCTGATTGTTGTTAGCTCCGTTCCCATTCCCATTCTTAGCACCACTTTGGTTATGTGATCCTCCTCCAGTGTGGTTGTGACCTCCATGGTTGTGAACAAGTCCTCCCGTGTTCGGGGTTAGGCGAGGCTTTTGCTGAGCTCCTGAGTTATACTTTCCTTGTCCATACTTTCTCTCGCGGCTCTCAATCTGCTGCTATTTCCCTTCAATCATAAGAGCCTTATCTACCAACTCCTGATAGTTGTTGAAGGTTGTTACCATCAACTGCATGCTCATCTCATCATTCAGCCCTTCCAGAAAAAGCCGGTTTGCCTCCTACCACCGACCGACTACCAGAATAGCCGGCCGGCCGGCTTCCATTCACTTCACTTCAATCCAGGGAAGCTCGAGTACTTGCCTCCCCAAAGAGGGAAGGCGGCAAAGGAAAAAGCCTAAGGATAAAAAGCATACATGAATGGAAACCAAACATGCACACAATAATATTTACATAAAAGATCTCCAAGAGGCCAGCATTCAAGATAGTTTGGATACACCCCCAATGGGTGGAACTGCGAAAGCTTAATAAAGTTGTTCAGAAGGCAACAAGCAGGAAAAACAAGGACGACAGATTAAGCCGGCGGAGTGACCGACGAGCCGGGCTGGTCGGTGGAGACAGCTGTGCCGGCTGAAGGAGTGGCCGGCTGGCGAACCTCGTCCTGATCACCGCCTCCCGCAGAGGGCGCGCTTGTGCGCGCCTCGTTGCTGGAGGCACGGTCAGCCTGAGACCGGCCGGTTGTTCCACCAGCCGGCTCGACGTCTTCACCTTCCTCTTCTTCGTCGTCTTCGCCTTCGTCGCTGGAGGCGATCTCCTCTGCCGAGTCCTCGCCCACCGCCGGGTTCAGCCCAAACCACTCCTCCGGCTGGGCAACGCCGTTATCGTTGATTTCAGGTGCAAAAACACTGATGTCGGTGCACTCGGCGATCATCGAAGCATGCTGAGCGATAGCCGGCCGCACCTCCTCTAGCTCTGCGTCGGCCTCCAGCCGCCAGGTGCGCAGCTGGTCCAGGTTCAGCCCTGGGTACCAAGCTCGGACGAACTCCAACGCCCGCCCGGCTCCAAGACGGGAC
>NC_053026.1:253280467-253291985 GCF_003073215.2 Triticum urartu | reverse complement strand
AGAAAAAAAGTAGACAGTAAAGGAAGTAGAGATAAATATTAAATATTAAATATTAAATAAATATAACAGTAGAGAAGAGAGTAGAGATAGCATGTTGAGATTTTTAAAGCGTCGCGTGTTGCGATTCTATTGGAGATGCTCTAACATGGCAGAGGAGTGCTTTAATGTTGCCCACAAGATGCGCGAGTACTACTAGTAGTATATTTTTCTTGCCACGTTGAGATTTTAAAGCCACGAGTGCGAACATGCAGAGGAGCAATAAAGACCAAACACGGGATATTCGGGACATCTTCAAGGAGCGTGGCAAGTTAAAGAGGAGTTGCACCGAACCTGTAAAACGAGCTTTGGTAAGTAACACCCTTTCAATTACTTTCGTGTAGCCTCATGTTCTTCGATGTGTATATGTTGTAGTTTCTGTTTCTCTTAAGCGCGGTGTTCTTCGATGTGTAATAAGAAGGGTCTTAATCGTCCTAATGCTTTCGTTTCTAGCTTGATGTAGGAAGTGGGTGTTCTCACCTTGTAGTCTGTTTTTATTTTTTTCCTTTTGAATTCACTTCTCCGAGTTTTGTTTATCTAGCTTCTACTAAAAGGATCTAGGTTTCTCTATGTATTGATCTAAAAAAGAAGTAACTTCATGTCAGGATGCAGTTCCTGCGAGGAGGAAAGTATGGTCAACCTCGAGATCATGTTTCCAAAATGAGGCTGGATTACACACAAGGTGCCAGTTCCCTAATGATGCTGGATTAGACACAAGGTGCAAATTCTCAGATGATGCTGGACTACACACAAGCCAGGTGGAGTCGTCAGTTGTTCGTGTCCTTGTGGCATTAGTAAAGGCTGAAAGAAAGCGTGCAGCAGCCCTTGAGAATGTAGCTGAGTTCCTGAAGAAGCGAAAAGAGCAATCAGATGCTCTCTTCACCCAAGCCAAAGAAGAGATGGAAGAAGCCGGAAATAAGCTAGCAGAGGCAGAGCAGGCTAGCGTCTCCTGCTATCTAAAATTGTTGTCAATACAAAATTTCCTTCATAATAGCTAGGTTCAAATATTTATCCAGTCAGCATGCCTGTTGTGATGTCCGTGCATCTACTGATGTGGCACAAAATGTATTTTTTTCGGGTCATGTAATAACAGCAATTACTTCCCAAACAATAACAGACGAAGCATTGGACATGGTATAGTTCACGCGCAAGCCCGACATTCCAAGTTCAACTTCCACATCAAACTCATGTTCACAGATATCTGCACATTCATACATAATTTCCACAACCATGATTCACTTCAAAGCCAAAAAAAGTGAGGTGAGTTATAAATAAAGAAAATCCTCTACTAGTTCCTGCTACCAGTGCGAGCACAACAAGTCAATACCATGCATAAATTAATTATATTTTAGTCATTTTTTGTGTTCTAAAATGCCTGCCGGCTCGCGGAAGGCCGTGTTGCCAGCACACGCGCATATTCAATGAAGGCAGGCGGGGCAGTCTTAAGCTGGTTGCACGCGGCGAGGAGGCGTGCTCAGCCGGGCCTATAGCGAGTGCGACCCTCTTGGCCGGCGCGCCGGTTCAATGCCTGCGCTATGAAAGGTCGCGTCCGTGTCAGAGCAATTACGCGATGAGGAGGCATGCTCAGCTGACTATTCCTACAAAGGTGCTCCACCACGTACCCGGTACCCGCGAATGCAGCAATCGTGCACCTATGGTTTTAGGGTTTATTTGTTAACGTCGCCTTTACGTAACACTCATGCGTGCGAGACAGCGAGAGGCCAACTGCGTGCGTGCGCCTCTTCTCTTCGTATATGTACTCCACCATTTGTCTGGTGTCCAAAAAATTATAATAACTACTAGCAATGTGCCAATGCGTTGCCACACGATCAGCGTAGATTAATACATATTCACCGATTTGATAGAAAAAAAGTCTAGTTTTGAAATACGTATATCACTGAAAATATGTTATGTTTCACTCAAAATATATTCCTTTGGCGGTTTTGATGAGATATGGGAGGAATGTTGTTGGTTTCAAGATTCAAGAAGTGGTATATGTCTAATTTCTACTCTTACTAGCAAGATGCCCGTGCGTTACACGGAACATCAAGATCTTGTGGGAGAAAAGGATGAACGAGGGAAAGCCTTATCTGCAAATGTGGTGAAGAGTGCGGGTAAATTGCCATATTTTCCTTCCTATCCGTCAGATATAAATCGGACGACCTACATGCGGGATGGCAGGCCCACCATCATCACCAACTCTATTTTTTATCCCCACTCTTATAAAAAGCATTGTCGGTGATGATCGTGTGTCTGCCATCCTGCAATATAGGCCGTTCGGTCTATATCTGACGGATAGGAAGGAAACTATGGCAATTTTGCAAAAAGATACCCAGACCCCTCTCCACATTTGCAAATAAGGCCTTCCCTCATTCATCCTTTTCCCCCACAAGATAAACTACTCATACAAATGCATATTGATGTTCCGTGCAACGCATGGGCATCTTGCTAGTTGTTGCAAAAAGCCCACGTGTGTGTGAGAGAGGGAGAGTGGAGGAGGACGGAGTGCATGTGTGACAAAGACACAAGGAGTGTGTGTGCGATAGGTATCAGCTTAAAATGAGGCGATAGTGTGTGTGTGCATGATCGAGAGGGCGTGTCTCAAGAAGGGAAGAAAAATCTACATAGATACAACGAGCGGGAGAGAGACATGTATGCGATGGTGGAAGCACGAGTGTGCGGGTGTATATACCTATCTAGAGGCTAGCTAGTCGATAAATGTTTCTGAGAGAAATACAAGTCGGGGTGCGAAAGCGAGAGTTTTGTGTGTGAGAGAGAGACAGTAGTCGGGAAGGGGAGTGGAAGCAGGAGTTGTGTGTGTGTGTGTCTATGAGAGAGAGAGGAGAAGGTAGTCGGGGTTGTCTGGTCGGTAAAAAAATGAATAATGTCAGTCTAGGATGGAGACGAAAAGGAGACCACAACAAATGTTGTGTCTACAGGAGAGAGAGAGAGAGAGAGAGTAATTTTAGTGGTATGAGTCATATGTAGAGACATATAGGGTGTGTGAGAGAATCCCATAGAGAGAAAGACAAAGTGAAAGACGAGTGGAGACTGTGTGTGTGGCGGTGAAAAAGAAAGCTTAGGTACCGAGTGATACCACAGAACAGTAGAGACGTGAGAGATAATGAAAACCGTGTAATGTATAATGATAGGGAGAGTGTGACACTTCTCAAGGGAGACGTCGAGAGACCATGTTTGCGAGGATAGGAGAAACATGAAGTGAGCGTGCGGGTGAGCTGGAGAAAAGAGAGTGATAGCTACCTGAAGGAGCATGCATGCGAGAGAGATGGGCGTGAAAGGAGTGAACAAAAAAGGGATTCAAATATTTGAATTCGAGATGATGATACATGTAATCCATACTCAAACCAAAATTGATCTATCAAACATGCATACTCATATGAATTCACGCACATCTATGTTATTTAATATGTAGATAATACTGATCCACACATTTTAGTAGAACATAATTTGGTTAAAAAATTTCGAATTCAACCTTAAGATTTCGAGATCGTTGTATTTGTAAATCATATTATACATATAAAGGAGCAGAATTCTTTGTTGTCCTTTTGAAAGTATATATAAAAAATGATGTATATAGAATGTAATTCTAATCGAAAATGGATCCCGCCTGGTAAAAAAATAGAATACAAACGGGATTCGAATTGAGTTGGCACGGTAAACGTGCACTCTGCAAAATTTGAACGAAGCGGGGAAAGTCGCAGTAACCGACCGAAACCAAAATCTGCGAGATGGAAATCACTACTGCCTATCCCTGCCACGCAAAGCCTATCTGCTTGATTTCTATAGGTTTCGATAGGGGTAGGTTTGTAATTTCACCCAAACGTGACGTAACCGCCTCTCACCCGGATTCATACACGGTGGGCACCAAAACACAGTGTGTCCTCAGCCGAAATCGACTCCCTCCCCGATTCATATTCATACACAGTGGGCGCCAAAAACAAACTCTCGTCGGCAAATATTCGGTGTATGAGAGATTACCGTCCTATCCCCAACCGACTAATGTTGCTGTGATGTAGTAGAAATTTGAAACGGGGGCTAAGTTTGTAAATTTCCTCGCATTTGAGACAAGTGTGCCCTGAATACATGGTTCCCCCCTTCGCTCTACCTCCCTTTTCCCCATTCGTACTCCGTGGGCGCCAAAACACCCTCTCCACCCCACCCTCCTCCGTCCGCCGCCATCCGCCACCCCATCCACCGCCGTCCTCCTCCACCATGCCGGAGTTGATACCCCGACGCTGCCGTCCATTACAAGAGATCGACCTCTCTCATCCACGGCTTCGGACCAGGATCCTTGCATCCCGTCCTCTCGCTTCATCCCCGCCGTCGTCCACCTTGCCGGCGCCGCTCCTACGACCGTCTCGTCCACCGCCCCCGCCGCCACCGTCTACCCTCCTAGATCTGCTTCCACGCCACCGACAGCCATCGCTACCGCAGCATCGTCACATTCTCAGCAGATGCGTACATGGCGCCGCACCAGAGGCGGTACTTTTTCGTACCTGCTCAACTTATTTTATCGTAGCAAGAAAATAGATCACCACTGCTTTACTCTGATTTCTTGTCTTGGTTGCGAAATTGCCTTTGTCCGGTTTGCACCATCAGATCCGCCATGGCACGCTCAACACTATACTCCCAATGCTTATGGATTTCCCCTTTTATATTCCACACTAATTAAATCACAGTGGACTAAATTTCAAAATTGGGTCAGCCGATTTTTCAGAGTTCGCCGGTGCGATCGAAGGGGCTCGGGTGGTTGTGGGGCCTCGCCGAACGAAGAAAACTCGACGCGGGTGGGGGTTGGAGCGGGCGTGGGGGGTGGTGGTGCCGGAGGAACACAGGCGGTGGGGGCCGGTGGTCCGGCTGGCGGCCCGTGAGGTGTTCTATATGGGAAGAATCAGACACGAGGAAGAAGAAGGGTTAGGAGACGTAGGATCTCCATCCAACCGCCTGAAATGGTCGAGAGACAGCTAGGAGTTGCATTCTTAATGCACTCTAGTTCATCATGTGTGGGCACTGCGCAACCAACATTTTATTATCCAAAATCTGCTTGCTCTTCTTTACCATGTTCCTCTTCCGTTCTTCTTTAATATGTACTCTCTTCGTTCCTAAATACAAGTCTTTGTATAGATTCCACCATGGACTACATATGGAGCAAAATGAGTGAATCTACACTCTAAAATGTATCTGGATACATCTGTATGTGATCCATAGTGGAAATCTCTACCAAGACTTATATTTCGGAACGTAGGGAGTATGATACTAGTACAGTATGTTTCTTGTACTGAAGATGAGCAGGGACATTTGCAGTGTAGAGGTCTATACGGTCGGTTGTGATGGACACTTTGAGCCTCTTTGATTCGTAGGATCTTGTAAACATAGGAATAGGATTTGTAGTGGCCTGCCCACTTGAATCCTATAAGAATAGCAAGGAAATGCGGGAGTTGTGTCGCCTTTAAGAGTTACACTGATATTAACAGTACCGCACCTTCACTTGAAGAGAGCTGGTATCCGAAGCCTTTCTAGCCGTACCGGCAATACTAGCACATATATTCCAGCAAGTTTCACTTTGCTGATTTTACTTTGATGCTTAAAGTTTTTCCGTTATATCTACACTATGATCTGTGTAGCTGCTTTGTGTCACACTAGCAGCAGTCCACTCTTGAAGCTAAACACTGCAATGACTTACAAAATTGGCACCAAGGCATTGAGTGCCATTCTGGATGCAATGAAACTCATACGCTCCCCACCTGTTGATTCTTGTTCAGAATATGATCCTAATGACTATTCTAACCTCGAGGAGTCAACGGCAGATGGCCTGTCCTGTTCACCCATCAAGGTGCCTGTTCTAATTTGGCAATATTTTATTGATTACGCGTATCTTGCATATGTTGTCTTGCATTTCTTCTACTTTGTTGCACCGCCATCTGCTTAGTTTACTCATCATATATGTGAAGATGCCATGCCCATCCATTATCAATACATATTCCATCTGTCATCATACCATGTTTTTCCACTCAAATGATGTTGTTGTGCATCAGACATCAAAAAGGAAGAGGGTGATTGCCGAACCTGAAGGAGCACTAGCAAAGTCCTTGAAAAACGTGGTGGTGCCGGAGAAATCAGACAGCACCCCACTTATATTGGCTGTACAACCAGTGACACAAAACGTAGGACCGACTCTAGCAGACTGTACCCATACTTCACTGGCCACACCACTAGCCCCACCACACAGGACCTGCACTCCAGCAAAGGTATATCGATTTCATTTGCCATAGCACCAGCTGTACCATAGAAAAATCCCACTCCAGCAAAAAGTACATCAAGTCCACCGGCCGAAGACCTATCCCAACTGCAGATACAGCCAATTCCTGAAGATTGGAACCCCATTCCATTTATTCCCAGTTTAAAAGACAATGCTTTCAATGTTGTTAGGGACTACGTGCATATATTACCATCATGGGAAGATTATTGTGAAGACAAACACCATTTTCACATCTTCATGTCCAACTTACGTGTAAGTGCTATTATTCATGGTTATTATTTTCCTATTTTCTGCTGATTGAACACATCAATGATTTACATTACATTGTTGTAACTAGGCGAGGGTCAATCTGGATAGTCATGACGAGCAAAGCTTGCTTGTGCTTTTCAAGGAAGCATTGCAGCAGTATCGGTGTTACCTGAGGAAATCACACTTTGATGGCAATTCCATAAACGAATTTCCGGTGAAGTCTCCTGTGCTAAATTTAGAAGGCATTGAATGGAAAAACCTTGTTATGCACTTGCCTCGTTCCCAGGATGAGGTACTCTCTATGAGATCACATGACAATTTGAACTTCTACTTTTCCGCATGTGCCTTACGAATCTTTTTTGCAGGAAATCTGCTCGAAGAAGAATTCCGGTTTGACAAGAACGACAGGATATCGCAAATATGCTGCCTGCTGCTTTGCTCTTGTTTGTACCTGTTGTCCTGTATCACTGTACTTGCATACATACGTGGTTCATTATGTGACAGCAGTATGCATGATAGGTTGCTTATCAATTTTTTGCTCCAAATTATCTGATCCGTATGAATGGTTACATTAGTGTAGAATATATCCAATGCCAATGTTTTTTTAGCTCTGCATTGTTCTTGTAAGTACATGTTGTCCTTTATCAGTGTACTTATAATGACAGGTAGTTGTTCATGTACCATCACTCTGCAGCTTATTTTCCTTTGCCCTCCATTTTCTACACATCAGATCTATATTTACTCTTACCATAAGGTTGGTACTGAAGAAGTTTAGCTGTGCATTACTCTCGGCTGTACCTTTTGCCTGTATCGCTGCACTTACATTTATAGCTACTTGGTTATGTAGAATCACTCTTCATATTATCTTAAATATTCTCCATTTTTTCGTATATTATCACATCTATATTTACTCTTAACAAAATGTAGAATAAAGGCAATGCTTTTGAAGAAGATTCTGTGGTAAACTTCTTGAATTGCCCCCCCCATCAGCATGCACAAGGCCTTTATAGAGCCTGTCTTCACCAACAATGTAAGTTTGTCCATCTCAAGCCTTCAAACTTTGTTGTATATATTTGGTTAGGCATGACTGCAATAGCTGTTTATTTTTTGTGTTTGCATCAAATTGCTTGTTTAAAGTTTATTATGTAGTTCATAAACAAAAGTTTGTCCTTTCTCAATTTAAGTTTTCAGTTGTACAACCAAGTTCCTTCTTCATACCATGTAAATTAAACTATACAGAGCAAGTGATCTTCTTTTGCACTGCATGTATGCTTCTGTTCTTCATCTGTAATCTAGTGGTGTGGTGAACCTACCCACTACAGCGCAATGCCATATTCTGCAATGTCTTAACTATTATTTAAACCGTCTGTTTATTTGAAAATCTGAAATGGTATAAATTGACAGCACACTAACTATTGATACTTATGAATTCTTGATCTGTAATCCAGTGGTGTCGTGAAGCTGCCAACTCCTTCACAATGCCATTTCCTGCCATGTCTTGACCTGAACAATACCATATTGTGTTAATGCAATTTTAAACTGTGTCACTTTATTCGTCAGTAAGAAATGTGATGAATTGTCAGCACTGATACTTTTATGTGCAAAACCTGTCATTCGTCAGTAAGAAATGTGATGAATTGTCCCATCACTTTTGTTTATGACTGCAACAACTGTTTATTTTTGGTGTTTGCATCAAATTGCTTGTTTAAAGTTTATTATGTAGTTCATAAACAAAAGTTTGTCTTTTCTCAATTTAAGTTTTCAGTTGTACAACCAAGTTCCTTCTTCATACCATGTAAATTAAACTATACATAGCAAGTGATCTTCTTTTGCACTGCATGTATGCTTCTGTTCTTCATCCGTAATTCAGTGGTGTGGTGAACCTACCCACTACAGCACAATGTCATATTCTGCAATGTCTTGACTATGAACAATGTCATATCATTCTACTATTATTTAAACCGTCTCTTTATTTGCCAATCTGAAATGGTATAAATTGACAGCACACTAACCATTGATACTTATGAGTTCTTGATTTGTAATCCAGTGGTGTCGTGAAGCTGCCAACTCCTTCACAATGTCATTTCCCGCCATGTCTTGACCTGAACAATACCATGTTGTGTTAATGCAATTTTAAACTGTGTCACTTTATTCGTCAGTAAGAAATGTGATGAATTGTCAGCACTGATACTTTTATGTGCAAAACCTGTCATCTGTCTGCTTGTTTATCTTTCAGAGTGAGGAAGATATAAGTGTTGAACAAGCGCAGTCTCATCATCTTGCTCGGCTGCTTGCGCTGCAGCTCCCCAGCAGGGCTAACCTTTCTTGAACTTTATTGTGTTGTGAGTTTTGTATATTATTTTGTTGGTGTGTTTATTTGCACTGGTGGTGATCTTTGATGCCCCGTGTATGTAATCTGCTGTCTGCTTGTGCTTTATTATCATAGTGGCGAACTTTGATGTCCAGTGGATGTAATATGCCGTAATTTCTTTATTGTATAGTATAGGTTTTTTCTTATTCACGATGCTGCAGTTATTTTACTGTATATATATCCTGTCTTCGCAGTAAACCAGCCAAACCGTAAAATTACGGTACATAATCGGGCCGTCATGCAATCACGATGTAGGTTGGGCCTGAAACGTGCCGAACAGCTCATGGGCCGGCAGCAGCCCGAAATGAACCCCGGCCCATGATTGTGCGAATCAAATCACGGGCTTTTAACAGGCCAAAATTGTCTCGGTCCTTATTTGGCCCAATCAGATATCGCTGTGAGCAGACGGATGCAAACCGGGCCGTGGTTAGGCCCAACTATATGACAGGCTTTTAACAGGCCGAAATTAATGTAGGGCCAAAATGTTAAACGGGCCCTTAACATGCCAAAACTAATATCAGGCCGAATTGCTAAGTGGGCCTTTAGCAAGTGGGCCCAAAAGCATAGTGTCGAGTTGATGGGCCGAATCTGATATGGGCCATAATCGAGCCTAAAGCCTCTTAAAGGGTCGGACCTGATATGGGCCGTAATTTGGCCCAGAACATGGTAGGCTTTTAACAGGCCAGATCTCATATGGGCCACTATTAGGCCCGGAGCGTGGCAGGTCATTAATGTACCGGATCAAATATGGGCCGGCATTTGGCCCAAAACATGGCAGCCAGTTAATGGGCCGGGCTACAAGGGTCCTCAAAATCTTGTGGGCCTACAGCTGGGCCGGCCCATTAATGTCGGTGAAATCTCGTGAGCCTTTAGCTGGGCCGGCCCATTATGGTCCGCAAGAATCTTGTGGGCCTTTACCTGGGCCAGCCCATTATGGCACACAAAAATCTTGTGGGCCTTTACCTGGGCCGGCCCATTATGGCCCGCAATATCTTGTGGGCCTTTAGCTGGGCCAGCCCATTATGGTCCGCAAAATCTCATGGGCCTTTAGCTGGGCCGGCCCATTATGGTCCGCAAAATCTTGTGGGCCTTCAATTGGGCCGGCCCATTTAAACTTGATGGGCTGGTCCACGTGTCAACATATCATAGGCGCATCTCGCCCATTGGATGTGTGACACATGTGCCAACGCGGACCTGACACGTGTCTCCTCCAGCCAATGATGATTTAACACGTGGAAAATACCCATTGGTCGGGGCTGTTAACGGGTTATCGGATCCAAAACCTGACCCGATAGCTTAACGGCGTTCTGTTACGGTGGATGTCACGTGTCGGTCACCCTTGACGAAAGCACTTCTATGACGCGCGATTTATCGTCATGGAGGTGGACACTTCTGTAACACCCCGTATGTAATTTTCCTTATTTGTATCCCAACTCTTGCCGTTTCCGGCACTAAGTTATTTCATTTCATCGTTGTCGGGTTTTTGTATCCGTGTGTTGTTGTCTTTGTCATGCATCTCATATCATGTCATCATGTGCATTGCATTTGCATACGTGTTCGTCTCATGCATCCGAGCATTTTCCCCGTTGTCCGTTTTGCATTCCGGCGCTCCTATGTCCTCCGGTGGTCCTTTCTACCTCTTTTCGTGTGTGAGGGTTAAATTTTTTCGGATTGGACCGAGACTTGCCAAGCGGCCTTGGTTTACTACCGGTAGACCGCCTAAAGGTGACCTTCGTAAAGTCATTATGAACGAGGCTCCCAATTCACTCCTCTCTATCCACCCTAGAAGTACAAAGATGTACCAGGACCTCAAGCAGTCGTATTGGTGGACTCGAATGAAGCGTGAGATTGCTGAGTTCGTGAATGAATGTGATGTCTGCAGAAGAGTGAAGGCAGAACACCAACGACCAGCTGGTCTCCTCCAACCTCTTGCCATTCCAGAATGGAAGTTTGACCACATTGAGATGTACTTCGTGACTGGGTTTCCAAAGTCCAAGCGTGGCAATGATGCTATATTCGTTGTCATCGACAAACTCACTAAAGTGGCTCATTTCCTTCCTATCAAAGAGTCTATCACAGCAGCTCAATTGGCATAGCTATATACCTCCCGGATTGTCTCTCTGCATGGCATTCCACAGTTGATTTCTTCAGATCGTGGCAGCATCTTCACCTCGAAGTTCTGGGATTCTTTTCAGAAGGCCATGGGAACCAACATCCGTTTCAGCACAGCTTTTCATCCCCAAACTAGTGGCCAAGTCGAGTGAGTAAATCAGATTCTTGAAGATATGCTCAGGGCTTGCGTCATCTCTTTCGGTATGAAGTGGGAAGATTGTCTTCCATATGCCGAGTTCTCCTATAACAATAGCTTCCAAGCGAGTTCGGGCAAGGCCCCATTTGAAATTCTCTATGGCAGGAAGTGTCGTACTCCTCTTAACTGGTCAGAGACTGGTGAACGTCAACTTCTTGGAAATGACTTGATCACAGAGGCAGAAGAGATGTGCAAAGTCATTCGTGATAATCTCAAAGCCGCGCAATCGCGCCAGAAGAGCTACTATGATAGTAAGCATCGTGATTTGGCTTTC
>NC_053026.1:253229546-253279467 GCF_003073215.2 Triticum urartu | reverse complement strand
GAATGATTCCTATGCATACCATAGACCGTTTGTTGAGTGATTTAGGCATGCTTGCTATGACCTTGAGGTAGATGCTTGTTCACTTGTCACACATATTAGCATCTTCACCTCCCATTTGCATGCTTGTTTCCATGCTGTCCTTGCGTGTGCTCAACTTATATGCATAAATTCCATGCCACACTTCTTTGTCAAACCATATGCTATGCTTGATGACAACACTTGTTGGGTGAATCACTTCTTTAATGCTTGGTTTTGCTCTTACGCCAACCACATTTGTTTTTCCAAGTGCTTGTTATCTTTGCTCCTTTTGAAGGAATTACAAGACGGTGCGACATTGGAGAGTTCCCATTTGAAACTACAAGATGATGAATGCTTGGTGATCATCCACTTCTACACGACAACATCATCTCTTTCCCATGGTGATTTGGATTTCGATCCGAGGTCGGATCTTTCCCAAGGGGGAGGCGATGATGCGGGGCATCCTATGGACATCACCATGTCAAGAGTCCATTTGGAAAGTGACACGTGCCACATCTACTTCATACATACAAAGGTGAATCATCTCCTTTACACGTGTCCACTTGTTCCTTTCGAGGATGGTATACTACTTGACCCCTCTCTCGTGTGCATACATAGGTGTGAGCGGAGCTACACATTCATCGAGGAGGAGTCCAAGAAGAAGAGAACATCTACACCATCTAATAGGGAAGCCTGGAAGCAGAGAAGGAAGCGCCAACAAGAAGGCAGCAGCTCCCAGGCAACCCCGTGCGCACGGGCCCCTCCGACCCCGTGCCCATGGGCCTCTCAAGCTAGCGTTCTTGAAGACCCCGTGCGCACGGGCATGTACCGTGCCCACGGGACCCCCGTGCCCACGGACCTCCCGGACCCCGTGCACACTGGCTCCACTTACCCCGTGCACACGGGGCCTCCTATGCGTGGTTTTTGGGCTTGGCCCTTGTATCCCCATCTTCTCCCTACTTACCCCTTCATCCCTTGGACCTATATATACTCTCCTTCCTCCTCCATTTAGGGGGGAGCTAAGAATAGATCTAGATATTAGAGTTTAGCTCATGTACCTCCCCTTGTGGGATTCCTCTTGAGAGAGATGACTCCATTGGAGTACAAGACCTCCATTGGAGAATATCCCTAGTGGATAAAGCCCCCATCTAGGGAAGGATCTATCTAGATCATCAAGCCCTCATCTCCTTCATAGGATTTGGGATGAACTCTACCATGTATCTTGTTTCCCTTTGATTATTCTTGTACCTTGTGGATCTTGTTTGTTTGTTGGTCTAGTGGATGTGTGATTGGACTTGTTCTTGAGTGTTCCTCTTGTTTTCCCTCTTGTGTTCATCTTGTTGTTGGGTATTCCCCCTCCAATTCGTGAAATATCTCCACTTAGGGTTCCACCCTACAACACATCTTCAAAGTGCTATAGGAATAGTGGGATGCTGCCATGAATTTTGCCAGAGTTGGACGACCAAGAATCCCATTGTAGGGCAAAGAAAGCTCAACAAATTTGAACACAACCCTCTCGGTCCACCAAATGTCACAGGCAAAGTGATCTTACGCTTGGGTCAGCTTCTGCCGGGGTTGATTCCTTGGAATGTACTCGTGGCTTTGAGTTCTTCATCATGGATCTGTAGTTTGCTGGCAACCTTAGGGGATATGAGATTCAGCCTAACCCCACCGTCAACTAGCATCTTTGTGACCTTTAGGTTGCATATTGTAGGAGAAACCAACAATGGCAAACAACCTACCGTAGTAGTGTGGTCAGGGTGATCCTCTCCGTCGAAGATGATAGGCGTGCGAGACCATTTGAGTGGCCTTTGGGAATCTGTAGTTGGCTCCATGGCATTGACTTCACATGTCCATTGCTTGAGGTGCCAGTGAGAGGAGTGCAAAGATTCACCCCCATTGATGCGGAGCATCCCAAGGTCATCACCATGGACCTACCATCGCCTCATCAAGTGCCTAGCGGACCCATGACACGAGCACGTGCAAGAGCTCTTGAAACCGAGGTTACATCTCTCCTCTCACATTTCCACTTTGATGCACATGAGACCCGGCTACTACCTCATACGAACACTTTGTGCATACTCAGGTATCATGGAGAAGCTAAGGAGCAAGGACAAGAAGAAGAGGAAGATGGACGTGAAGACGGAGAAGAAGAAGTGATGAAGGAGAAGCTACAGGCTCCGGACGTCTGCTCGCCACCGGACGTCCGATGATCTCCAGGCTCCGGACGTCCGGCCCTCCCCGAACGACCGACGCCACCACACCCGAGCCAAATATACGGATTTCTAGAATCCAATGGACGACCGACGCCCGGACGTCCGACCTCGACTGGACGTCCGACCGAAGACCACCCGAGCCGAATCTATGGACGTCTGACAGGCACCGGACGTCCGGACCCTCGCGACCCTTCGGACGACCGGTGACTCCCGGACGTCCGACACCTGTGTGCTGTTTCGTGATGGGCCACAGCCCATGTACCCCTTCGCCCCCCTCTTTTGCACTAAGACAATATATAGACCTCCTATTCCTTCTAGCTAGGGTTAGCAAAGGATTAGCTCATATTTTGTGTGAGATCTTTGCTCATCTACTTGGTTACCTTCTCCTCGGAGATTCGAGCCTCCACCGAAGAAGATCCCCCAAGCAGATTCAAGACCCCTTTCTAGGGAAGAACTCAAGACCTCCTTTGGAGAAGAACCGGCTATAGTGTATCGTCCATTGTTGACTTTGGATCTTGTATCTCCTATCGTGTTTCGAGGATCTAGCACTTGTGTAATCATTCTTGTTGGTTTGAGTGTCCCTCGTGTGTTTTCCCCGTGTTTACCCTCGTTTCCCTCCACGTGTTCTTCGTGTTCATCGCGGGATCCACTCCTTTCCTGAAAGATCGGCCGATTAGGGTTCTACCCTACATCATCTTGGTATCAAGAGCCTCGTTGATCACAATTTCGGAGCCTCCCCGTTGTGTTGCTAGCCTAGTTTTTGTTGTTTTTGTCCCAAATTCAAAAATTCCCCACAAAAATAGCCCCAATTTTTTTTGTGATTTGTTGGTGTGTTGAAATTTGGTTGGATTTGATCTGTGGATTTGCTTTGTTTTGAGTGGATCTAGCTTTTCCCCCTTGTCTCCATCCTTTTCATCCACAAAATCCTCCGGATTCGATGAATTTCCACATCTCCACCACGAACCCTAGCTGTTCATCCTGTGCCCAAAGTTCACCCAGGCACCGGACGTCTAACCCCTACTGGACGTCCGACGACCGGCCCAGCCCGGACGTCCGACGAACCCTGACGAAACTGAATTTTTTTCAGTTAGTCACCACCACCGCCCCACATTTCCGCATACGCACTCCTACCACCTATACACATCACCACTTCCGCATACCACCACCTTTGCTTACCCGTTTCATACTCCGACACGTGTTGCCAATTCGAGCTTTGAGAATTTGAGTTGCGGTTTCGTATCCTTTTGTGTTTCGGCTATCTAGGTACGGTTCGACATCAACATCACCGCCGCTCATCTTCGCCACGGACGCGTCATCAACAATGACCACCTCGACTACATCTTAGTATTCGGTCCACCATTTTGACACCATACCGTAAGCAAGAACGGTAACCTCGCCTTGTTATTGGACATATCACTCTTGCCATTACATTGATAGCCATCATAGCCTTACTCCTTTGCATTGCTTACCCATCGAGACTAGCCTTTGAGTATTGCCGGCAATGAGACTTGTGCACATTAGTGATCATACTTCCCATATCATACATACATCATTGTTGCATATATTGGTATCATCTCTTGTGTCACAAAGTTGTCATCGCATACACAATTTCTATCTTGGTTCGTCAAGCATTGCATGAGAAAAGAGCTCAAACAACAAAGAGCCAACCAAGCTTTTAGGAAAAACGAAAGATAAGCAAAGAGCTTTTAAGCAACAACCATAGCATCATACAACATGAAGATTGTCATACTCAATCATCTTGGATCATCGCATAGAAACACCTTGCATAGAGCATACTTGGGATAGAAGTCGTTGCATTTTTGTTTAGTAGGTTGTGCACAAGTCTTCGTATCCGCCTATTGTGCAATCGTGCTACCGTCTCTCTAGTGTTGTGCAATAAGAGCATTTTTGTGGATTCCACATTTGGCTCATTCATGGTTGCCCAACCCCACTTATCCCTTTGCGTGTGTGTTTCCGTGTACTCTACTTTGCTTGGTCTACTTGTTACATTGCATCTTGCGACTCTTTTCCAACATTATTGAAGCTCACTTACAATTGCATTAAATTTTGTGCCACCATCCTAACCAAGCTCCACCATAAGCTTTTACTTGTGTAGGTGTGAGAAACCGACAAGAGCTAGTACCAATTGTGGTATTTCCTTGTCCTACATTGGAGTGATCATCGATCCACTTTCAACTTCGGTCAAGGTACATTTGGTATTCGTTCTTCTCTTTCTACCACTCACATTTTTCTTGGAATGATGGATAGGCCAAGTACTTCTACCAACCCACTCTTCATTGAGCACGACGACGACATGAACTCCTACGTCACCAAGAGTCACCTCTTTGGTGCACAATGTGATTTGCATCAAGAGCAACAAGCAATGAGTGAACACATCGACAACCTCGCCGCCGACTTGCGACTCTTCGAGCAACATACAGGGGACTACTTCGACCACAAGCTCGACGATCACAAGCAAGAGAATGACGCAAGGATGGACGAAATTCACACTTTGTTGCTCAACCGCTCTTCTTCCACTTCATCTTCATCAAGAAGGACTCGCTCAAGTCGACACTCCGAATTCACCCTCTCCGGCTCAAGTACACCGACATCGAACACTCTACGTCGTGACACACGCAATGATCGTCAAGCAAGCCTCAATCCTCTACGCGACACCGACTCTCAAGAGCGTCGACAACGCCAAACATGAAGAGGAAGAGCGCGCGCGTCTACACCAAGATGCACAAGATGCCAAGGCACAACGCCAAGAAGAACTACTCCATGAAGCTCAAGCACTTGAGGCGCAACAAGCCCTCCAAGATTCAAGTCGAGCCGTAGACAACCGAGGCCGACAAGCTCGTGAACATGAAGAAGCACTTCGCTAACAAGTTCAAGAACAAAGATTTCAAGCTCGCGTGCATCGTCAAGTTCCTCAAGTTCCTCCTCGAGCTCGACAAGCTCCTCCACAAGTTCGCCAACAACATCAAGTTCATCAAGAGCATGACGACAATGGAAATGGTCGACGATAAGAGCAACATGAGGTTGACAACCCTCCTCACCAAGAACAACACGAGCTTGACAATCATCTACAACACGGGCGTCATCATCCCTGATCCCAACACAATGAAGAGCAATGCTACGGAAAGCTCAAGTTCACCATGCCCAAGTTCAACGGAAGCAACGATCCCGAAGAATACCTTTCATGGGCATTGAAGGTCGACAAAATCTTCCGCTTGCACAACTACGACGAAGAGAAGAAGACCGCGATGGCATCCCTTCAGTTCCAAGACTATGTCCTCATTTGGTGGGAACAAGTTATCGAGCGTCGAGAGGCAAGAGGTGAACCACCCATCACTACTTGGGCGCAAATGAAGGATGTCATGAGAGAATGCTTTGTGCCTACCTACTACAACCGCGACCTCTTCAAGAAACTCCAACTACTCAAGCAAGGAACCAAGAGCGTTGAAGAGTACTACAAGGAGAAGGAGATTGCCATGATACGAGCCAATGTCACGGAAGTTGATGAGCAAACAATGGCACGTTTCTTGAATGGACTCAACCATCCTATCAAGAAGATTGCCGACATCCAACCATACTCGAAACTCATTGAGATAGTGCATCAAGCTACCAAAGCGGAACGTCAAGTACAAGACGATTACAAGTATGCAAAGTTCTCATCCAAGTCATACGGCTTCTCCAACACCCAAGCTTCAACGACTCCAACGCCGTCTACCAAGCCTTCTACTAGCAACATCGACAAGTAGAGTTCCAAGAAAGCTTCGTCAACTCCAAGTCATCCTCCGACTACAAGCAACTTCAAGCCGAGAGCTTCAGCATCATCAACCCCCACTGATGAGACCGTCAAGAGAAGTTCCTTCAAGTGCTTCACATGCGGAGGCCGAGGCCACAAGTCCTATGAGTGCACCAACAAGCAGACCATGATCCTCAACGACGACAGCACCTACGACTCGATGAGTGAAGGAGAAATGGACGCTCTTGAGCAAGTCGCCATGCACCGGAAAGTGAATGATGAAGAGGAACAAGTCTTTTGCCATGAAGATTCAAGTCCCGCTCTTGTTGTCTCCAGGGTCTTGATTCTCCAACATCACCAAGAAGAAGACCAAAGATGCCATATCTTTCACACCAAGGCTGGCATCAATGGAAGATCCGTCAAGGTCATCATCGATGGAGGGAGTTGTCATAACCTCGCAAGTGAAGAACTTTGCTCCAAGCTCCAATTGCCCAAGACGAAGCACCCACATCCATACAAAGTGCAATGGCTTAGAGACTCCAACACTATCCAAGTCGAGCATCGAGTACAAGTCTACTTCAAAATTGGCGCCTACAAAGACACTTTGGAGTGTGACGTCGTTCCAATGACCGTTTGCCACCTCCTCCTTGGACGCCCATGGAAATTTGATAGAGGAGTCATCCACAACGGTCTAATGAACCACTACATCTTCAAGATGAAGGGCAAGGAGTATGTACTTCGTCCCATATCCAAGCCAAGTGATCGCCCTATCCAGCTCAAGTACACCGACATCGAACAGTCTACGCCGTGCTGCGCGCAACGGTCGTCAAGCAAGCCTCAATCCTCTACACGACACCGACTCTCAAGAGGGCCTACAACGTCAAACTCAAGAGGCTTTTGCACTAGCACAAGAATGGCAACGACAACGCCAACATGAAGAGGAAGAGCGAGCGCGTCTCCACCAAGTTGCACAAGATGCCAAGGCACAACGCCAAGAACAACAACTCCGTGAAGCTCAAGCACTTAAGGCGCAACAAGACCTACGAGATTCAAGTCGAGCCGTAGCTGACCGAGGCCGACAAGATAGTGAACATGAAGAAGCAATTCGCGAAGAAATTCAAGAACGAAGATTTCAAGCTCGCGTGCATCGTCAAGTTCCTTAAGTCCCTCCTCGAGCTCGACAAGCTCCTCCACAAGCTAGCCAAGAACATCAAGTTCATCAAGATCATGATGACAATGGAAATCCTCCATGACAAGAGCAACATGAGGTTGACAACCCTCCTCACCAAGAGCGACACGAGCTTGACAATCATTAACAACATGGACGTCATCATCCTCGACCCCAACACAATGAAGAGCAATGCTACGGAAAGCTCAAGTTCACCATGCCCAAGTTCAACGGAAGCAACGATACCGAAGAATACCTATCATGGGCATTGAAAGTTGACAATATCTTCCGTTTGCACAACTACGACGAAGTGAAGAAGATCGCGATGGCATCACTTGAGTTCCAAGGCTATGTCCTCATTTGGTGGGAACAAGTTATTGAGCGCCGAGAGGCAAGAGGTGAACCACCCATCACTACTTGGGCGCAAGTGAAGGATGTCATGAGAGCACGCTTTGTGCCAACCTACTACAACCGTGGCCTCTTCAAGAAACTCCAACTACTCAAGCAAGGAACCAAGAGCGTTGAAGAGTACTACAAGGAGATGGAGATTGCCATGATACGAGCCAATGTCACGGAAGACGATGAGCAAACAATCGCACGTTCCTTGAATGGACTCAACCATCCTATCAAGAAGATCACCGACTTCCAACCATACTCAAACCTCATCGAGCTAGTGCATCAAGCTACAAGGACGGAACGTTAAGTGCTAGATGATTTCAAGTATGCCAAGTTCTCATCCATGTCCTACGGCTTCCCCAACACCCAAGCTTCAATGACTCCAACACCGTCTATAAAGCCTTCTATAAGCAATGTCGACAAGTCGAGTTCCAAGAAATCTTCGTCAACTCCAAGTCATCCTCCTACTATGAGCAACTTCAAGCCGAGAGCTTCATCATCCTGAACCCCCACCAATGAGACCGTCAAGATGAGTTCTTTCAAATGCTTCACATGCGGAGGCCGAGGCCACAAGTCCTATGAGTGCACCAACAAGCGGACCATGATCCTCAACGACGATGGCACCTATGACTCAATGAGTGAAGGAGAAATGGACGTTCTTGAGCAAGTCGCCATGCACCGGCAAGTGAACGATGAAGAGGAACAAGTCTTTTGCCATGAAGATTCAAGTCCCGCTCTTGTTGTCTCCAAAGTCTTGACTCTCCAACATCACCAAGAAGAAGACCAAAGATGCCACATATTCCACACCAAGGCTGGCATCAATGGATGATCCGTCAAGGTCATCATCGATGGAGGGAGTTGTCATAAACTCGCAAGTGAAGAACTTTGCTCCAAGCTCCAATTTCCCATGAAGAAGCACCCACATCCATACAAAGTGCACTGGCTTAGCGACTCCGGCACTATCCTAGTCGAGCACCGAGTACAAGTCTCCTTCAAAATTGGTGCCTACGGAGACACCTTGGAGTGCGACATCGTTCCAATGGCTGTTTGCCACCTTCTCCTTGGACGCCCATGGCAATTTGATAGAGGAGTCATCCACAACGGCCGAACGAACCACTACATCTTCAAGATGAAGGGCAAGGAGTACGTCCTTCGTCCAATGTCACCAAGCCAAGTGATCGCTGACAAGCAAGCCACCCATCATGGAGAGAATAGTGAGAGAGCGAGCCACCAAAAAGAGAGTGAGCGCCACAAGCACAAATCGAGCGCCTCCACGATGAGCGACAAAAAGAACTTAATCCTATTTTCCACCAAAAGTGAGATAAGAGGAGTGTGTGAGAACCCATCTAGTGTCCTACTGAAAGTGCGTTATATCGACTAGAGGGGGGGTGAATAGGCGATTTTTATGAAAGTCTTCAAAACGTGGAAGTTATGAAGACAAACGATAGAAATAAACCTATTACCCTGCAGCGGAAGGTAGACTACACTAGGCAAGCCATAGTCAAGTATTCAATAGAGTGAAAGCACAATGACTAATAGCAGCAATGTAGTAAGGATCAGGTAGGAAGATATTGTGAAGCCACACAGAACACGCAGTCACTCAGTGAAGAAAAAAGTTAGTGCGAACATACAATGACTTCACAAGGAGTAACAGTAAGTAAAGGGAAGGGAAGATGAAACCAGTGACTCGTTGAAGACAATGATTTGTTGGACCAGTTCCAGTTGCTGTGACAACTGTACGTCTGGTTAGGGCGGCTAGGTATTTAAACCTTAGGACACACAGTCCCGGACACCCAATCCTGAACACGCAGCTCAGGACACCCAGTCCTCACCGTATTCCCCTTGAGCTAAGGTCACACAGGCCTCGCCCAATCACTCTGGTAAGTCTTCAAGGTAGACTCCCAAACCTTCACAGACTTTGTTCACCGGCAATCCACAATGTCTCTTGGATGCTCAGAACGCGACGCCTAACTGGCTGGAGGATGCACAGTCCTCAAGTGTAATAAGTCTTCAGATCACACAGACAAGAAGACTTAAGTGATGCCTAATTCTCTTTGGCTCTGGTTGGTTAGGGCTTTATCCTTGCAAGGAATTCTCTCTCAAAGGCTTCGAGGTGGGTTGCTCTCAAACGACAAAAGCCGTACTCTGAATCTGAGCAGCCAACCGTTTATGGTTGTAGGGGGTGGGCTATTTATAGACACTTGGCAACCCGACCTGATTTGTCCGAAATGACCCTGGGTCACTAAGGAACTGACACGTGTTCCAACGGTCAGATTTCAAACTCACACGGCAACTTTACTTGGGCTTCAAGAAAAGCTGACTTGCCCGACTCTGGACAAGATTCGCTCTCAAAGTCTTCACTCGAAGACATAGGTTTTGTTTAAGCATCACTTCAGTCATTCTGACTGGTTCTCTTGGACCCCACTTAACAGTACGGTGGTTCCTATGACTCAACACAAAAGAAAGAGAACTACGAAAGATCTAAGTCTTTGAGCTCCATAGGCTTCATGTGGTGTCTTCTCTTGTCATAGTCTTCAATGTGAATATCTTCATATACCACCTTTGACTTCAATGTCTTCATACATTTTTAGGGGTCATCTCTGGTAGGAAAACCGAATCAATGAGGGACTTCTACCTGTGTTATCCTGCAATTCTCACAAACACATTAGTCCCTCAACTAGGTTTGTCGTCAATACTCCAAAACCAACTAGGGGTGGCACTAGATGCACTTACACCTACAATCTCCCCCTTTTTGGTGATTGATGACAAACTAGTTGAAGTTTTCAACGGGGAATATAATCTGTGAAATTGTAAAGGATAAGGAATTGTCTTCATAAGTTGCAAGGGCTCCCCCTGAAGATGTGCATATAAGTAATTTGCTTTTGGAATGCAAATGCACATGGCAAGTTGTACTTGTGGAGATCCACTTCAACTTATGATGACAATCCACTATGCATGTGAAAGTATATGAAGATAATGACATGCATAATGGAAAATGGACGTTTGCAGAATGATCTAAGTGCAGAATTTATCATCACACATGTGGAATTTATCATCGCAACACAAGGTGGCAAATAAGTAGCAGACGACCATCGAGTTTAAGTGTTACAACTCAAAGAACCAAATGTAGCAAAATGAGAGTTGTAAGCACGAAGCAAAATATAAAGCACCCGCCCATATGGACCCGCTTGAAGACTATCAACCTCATATGCTTCTCCCCCTTTTGTCAGTAAGGACCAAAAATGTTTGAAGACATAGAGCATCTACTCGTTCCCATGAGGAGTAGGTGAAGCAGCAGGGTCGTTGGTTGTGTTCAGCGGTGCTGAATAGCTTGGAGCAGAGTCGAAGCATGCTGAAGGAGGTGGCGGTGAAGTAGCATCGTCTTCATCCTTGATTACTCTGGCATTCACAGTTGCAGCAGAGGAAGAGAACTCAGAGTCTTCAAGGGATGGAGTTCGTCGCAGCACTGCCCTTCGAGGAGGTGTGGAGTCCAACTTGAATCGCTCAGTGAAGCCATCCTCTTGAAGATCATCTTCAGAACACATCAGTGTTAGCCCTTTCCATGTGCGGCGAGAGGTTTCATGGGCAACTAAAGCATTCTTGGTGGCAAGATTGCGAATGCGATTAACATCCACCAAGAGGCTTTGCATCTGACGCTTCAGCCAGTCATGATGCCTATCCTGTTTCTGATGAAGAGCCACAAGAAGCTCTCGGTCGTTGAGAACACGAGTGCGCTTCTTGGGTCGTGGAGCAGTTGCACTGTCAGTGGCTTCAGTGAGAGCAGGATGCGGTGCACGTGTAGTGCCAGCCAAAGGATACACACGAGTTACGGCTTCAACGCCTTCAACGTTCTGAGTGAAACTTTGATGCTCTACATTCTGAAGACTGAGAGGTTCCTTGGCAGGCTCAGGATAGATGGCTTCAATAGACATATCCATATCAGGCAAAAAGATCCGATGGTTGCAGGCCGAGGGCTGATATGAGATAGCGGAGTGAAGTTTGATCAGCCGCATCACCCAAGGGGCGTAGAACTTCAAACCAAACAGATCAGAGCCAGATGCAGCAAGTTGGCGAATGAAGAAATCCTGTGTATTGAAGCATTTTCCATGAAGAATGTAGAAGACCAAAGTCTTCATTGCACCTTCCAGCTTGGCATGGGGAGAATGTCCTTTGATTGGCCAGAGAGTTTGCCTTATGATGTGATAAATGGTTCTTGGCAGATACTCAAGGTCTTCAACGAAGAACTCCGTGGGATAAGCAGCATCTTGGGGCAATGGCTTCATCATACTGAGCATCTGACTCATATTAGGTTCAGTCTTCTGAAAGATGCTCTCAATAGCTTCACTATGAAGCTGACAGCCATGCTCGTAGAGATCGCCAGGAGTGGGCAAACCAGTGAGCTCAATGATGTCAAAGGCTTTGGCTTCATGATGAACGTTTCCTATCATCCACTCCAGGACCCAAGTCTTCGGATCTCTGCTATACCCGCGGATGTGAAGTGTGGCATAGAATTGGAGCAGCAACTCTTCATTCCAATGCTCTTGGTCAGTGACGAACGGCAGCAGTCAAACCTCTTTGAAGCAATCCAGAGCTTCTTCCAATGATCGGCGCCCGATCGGATCGATCGGCAGGGGTGCGGGGGGCTCGGAGCTCGGAGAAGAATCTGGCTCCTCGGAGTCACGGGCCATGCGGAGTGCGGGGCTGGAGTTCGGCTCAATCGCCTCTGAGATCACAACCCCTGAGGCAGCGTCCAACCGCTGATCCTCGATCGGTGCAGTAGGCTCCGAATCAATGGTCGGAACCGATGCGGGTGCAGCCTCCAAGGCGCTGTTCGGTGGCAGAGCTATATCATGCCCATCGAGACAGTGCGACGCGCTTGGCTGTGGCTCGAATCCGTCGAAGATCAAGTCCCCGCGGATGTCAGCCGTGTAGTTTAGGCTTCCAAACTGACCTGATGGCCAGGGGGCGTAGCTTTCGATCTGCTCAAGGTGGCCAAGCGAATTGGCCCGCAATGCGAAGCCGCCGAAGACGAAGATCTGTCCGGGGAGAAAAGTCTCACCCTGGACTGCATCGTTGTTGATGATCGAAGGAGCCATCGGGCCTAAAAGCGACGACATAGAGGAACTCTCAATGAAAACCAATGTCGGTGTCAAAACCGCGGATCTCGGGTAGGGGGTCCCGAACTGTGCGTCTAGGCCGGATGGTAACAGGAGATAGGGGACACTTTGTTTTACCCAGGTTCGGACCTCTCGATGGAGGTAATACCCTACTCCTGCTTGATTAATATTGATGATATGGGTAGTACAAGAGTAGATCTACCACGAGATCAAGGAGGCTAAACCCTAGAAGCTAGCCTATGGTATGATTGTTGTGTATGGAGTTGATTGCCTACGGACTACAACCCCCCGGTTTATATAGACACCGGATAGGGTTAGGGTTACAAAGAGTCGGTTACAATGGTAGGAGATCTTGAATATCCGCATCGCCAGGCTTGCCTTCCACGCCAAGGAAAGTCCCATCCAGACATGGGACGAAGTCTTCAATCGTGTATCTTCATAGTCCATGAGTGCGGCTGAAGGTATAGTCCGGCTACCCGAACACCCCCTAATCCAGGACTCCCTCAATAGGCAAGGCATTTCATCTTCGGTCTACAACAGCAACGACGAGTTCGATGCCACGAATAACTCTACCGAAGCCAAGATGCAAGCTCAAATGGATGAGAGCAAAGCCCTCATCAAGTCCTACAAGCGATCTTCCTCATCTTCGAGAAGACGCTCAAGTACATATGCTTCCAAGCTACCATCTCCGGCAAGGTCACATCGGCATCGACACCATCACCACCACGAACGTGAAGGTCAAGAGCTCAACACCAACAATCGCTCAACGACTTCACCATCTCCCTTGGCATCTTTACCAAGCGACTTCAAGGAATCTTTGCCTTCGGATATACGACATCTTCGCCAACAAGCACCTCAAGACTACGCTCAAGAGAAGCTCCCCAAGCTCAAGTCCACGACTTCCACGAGCTACTACGACCTCGACATCAACCATGAGATTCCTTTCTATGGAACTCTAGAACCCGAGGAGTATCTCGAGTGGGAACGTTTGATGGGCGACTACCTCAAGCTACATCATGTTCCTCCCGAAGATCAAGTAAAGTGCGCCACAAGGAACTTCCACGACTACGCATCCACATGGTGGCTTCATGCACCTTCGGAGACCCACGACATGAGTTGGCCCAAGACAAAGATAGATTTGCGGTGAGAGTTCGTGCCTCCAACCTACACGGATCAACTTCAACGCCAATTGGAGAACACCATCCAAGGATCCAAGTTCATCAACGAGTACTTCAAGGAGATGAAGAAATCCTTGCGACGAGCTGGTGTGGACGACCCCATTTCGATCAAGTTCCACTTCATGATGGGATTGCACAACGACATCTCCAAAATGATCTTCCTCGAGAACTACAAGTCCCTCGACGACAACTACATTGGTGCTCTCAAGGCGGAACAAGAACTCATGAAGGCCAAGGCTTCTCGACCCCAAGCACACTTCTCTAAGACCAAGCTCCAAGACGACGAGCATGAGGCTAGTACCACCATGATGTCCAAGCCCGACGAGATCCAAGACGATGATCCCAATTTCAACTTCACCGACATACCTTTTTGTGGCATTGACAATGCCGAGTCTACCATGACTCTTTTTCAGGAGGGTGCGGCGACAAGTACAACTACGGAGACCCTCAAGGACCAAGCTTTGGAGGCATGCGACATGGTGACGAGCACGGAGGATGCTTCCATCTTAGGCGGCGAGAGTGATGGTGTGCCATCTTCGACCTTCATCAATGGCGGCGACAACGAGATGGTTGAGCATGGGATTTTCCCTTCGACCATGGCGACATATGTTGACTTTAGTGACTTGTGCCACCATATTGAGAGTGAGAGTGACTTCACCAGTTGCCCCATATATGACGAGTTGCCCCAATTCCCATGTGAGGACAGCCACAACCCCCACCACTTGAGATGAGTGACTCCACCATACGTGAGATTGAGTGCACCTACCTTGAGGGAGTGAGTGAACCACCACATAGAGAGAGTGTGATAGTTGATATGTCTCGTGAGGCCATTTCCATTTCTAACAACTTGACGTCTACCTCTATTGTGTCTTCTCATTTGGTGCTAGGTCCCATATATGATGACGCGCCGATCCTCGACGGCTTCGTCCTTCCTTTGGACAAGATGATGGCCATGGTGGCATATGATGCACCCCCACATGGTTCCATCAAGTTGATGATGATGACCACTATTTGATCTTACCCACCTCACCTACAGCACTTGAGTGTAATGAACAAGGTAACATAGGTGAAGGTGATGCTCTAGTCCCACTAGTGGACATTCATGACATTAATTGCTTGCGTGATGTTGCTCCCCCTATTGACATGCTTCATGCTAGTATGATTTCCCCATGCGATGATTTCCCATTAATGTTGAGTATGATTATTGCCATGTGGAGTCTATTAGTTGTGATGCCATGTTACATAAGATTTCTTGTGACAATTCTTTAGGTCACATCATGTTTGACAACCCGTTTGACTTGTCATATGCTATGCATGAGATCGACCACATGTAATATTTGCAATCTCTTCATAGTGACTATGCATATGCCATTAAGATTAACCCAATTTGCACTTATGGCATAGATGACAAGCCCATGGTTATTGGTATTTGTTTTTCATGTGATGATATTGATATGCTCCCTTTGCATCATGTATCTCATATGCCATGACATGACCACCTACCTTCGGATATGCATTGTTTTGGATGTTGTCCATTTTCTCCATATGATGTTTCTCATATTGCTCATGAGGAGACCCCCATAGTTTCCTTATACATCTTAGGAGATTTTGATTCATCCCATTCATTGCATGACCCCAATACTTGTGTGCACAATATGCTCCCCATGAATAAAAATGCTATTGTTGTTCCTTATACTTGTATGTTCAATTTGCATCCCCATCATGTTATACACAATAACTATTATTTCATGATGGATGACATGTTCTTGTACCATGCATCAAATTTCTTTGAGCGATGCTTATCTTGTGCTAACTTTCATGTGCACATACACATCATGATGGATGATGTGTACATTTACCACACACACAATCTCTTTCATTTGTGTCGCTTTTGTGTAGGTACCCATGAATTCCTGTCAACCTCGCAATCCCACGAGTTGAAAAAACGAGCTCTAGAGAGCAATGATGACTTCGGATCCCATGGAGTGTCTTTCCCACCTCTCTCTTCACGCAAAGACTTCGCGCATTTCTTCTACATGGCCCTCACTTTGCTATGGGTTTTTCTCCATTATATATCCTTTTCCCATTTTGCCATGTTCACTTTGCATGATATGCTCATTCCTATACCTTTGCCATGCATTTGTAGCCCATGCTTTGCATTACACATGATGATTGATTCTCATACTTGTATGTGTATTTGGAAGCTTGGTGGAGATATGACTTGTTATTGCCATGTTTGCTTTGTGCCCCGTGCCTATGATGATACTATGATCTTGCTTTGTGTTCGCGCTTGCGATACGCCATGTGCATTATCTATGCATATTATTTTCTCACATGACATGATTTCCATGATTTACTCTAGTGTGTTGCATCTTCGCGCCACTAGTTTGCACAACTTGATTAGTATGATTGCTTGCCTTGTCGCATCATCGATGATTCATACTTGGTCATTTCATGCGGTTGATGACAACCATTGTCGTTCTTTGCACATGATTATTATTGATTGCAGTCATATATCTCCATATGTTGCCTCTCTCATGCTAGATGATTTTCCATGTACTGAGAGCAACCATGATTTTAGTCTTGCTAATGAGATTGCCCCCATAGCATTCTCACATATATTTGGATATTATGATATATTTCTTGTGAAGAATGGTTGTCTTACCTCTTTCCACCATATACCTAGTGCCATGAATATAGCCATTATTGCATCATATTATTCATGCACTTGTGCTTCTAACGGTTATGTGCAAGAGAAGAGAACCATCATGATGGATGGTGTGTTTATCTACCATGCACATACATTCTTTGTTTTCTTTTGTGCATGTATATGATACTTGGACCTTGTGTTGACTTCCGCTTCACATGATTTGACCATTCGAGCTCTTGAGAGCGAGCCTCATACATTCGACCACGACTCGCTTCTCCAATACCTTTCCTACCATTTCAGCATTGTGAAGAATGCACAAGGACACGCCTTCAAGGTGACATCTTTCTTGAGCATGGATATTGCGGATCATACTACTTGTGTTGCTTCCACCATGAGACTTATTGTTCATCTTGGACCACTTGATTGCACACATGTTAGAGATCTTGCTTCAACTTGTCATTTTTACCATTCCATGCATCATGATATATATGCCTTGTGTGTTGCATACAATTCTTGGATTATTTGCTCCTATCACATTCTTGGTTCCAACAATATCATTTCTTCACATATGCCATGTCTCATTGATTGCTACATGCTTGCCTTGATTGCTTGACACATGATGAACAATTGCTCTTTCTATTGTGTTGAGTGCCACACGATATTCACTACACCCAATGCACATTATGCTTGGATTGTCTTGCACTTGACACATGTGTTTAGACACTTCATTTTATTTGGTGTTGTGAATGATTCCTATGCCTACCATAGACCTTTCATTGAGCAATTTGTGAATGATTGCTATGAACTTGAGGAAGATGCTTCTTCTCTTGTCACACATATTTGCATCACTACCTCACATTCACATGCTTCTCCCCATGATATCTTTGCTTGTGCTCAATTTATGTGCTTACATGCCATGTCACTATCCTTTGTCAAACCATATGCTTCGCATGATGACGACACTTGTTTGGTGAATCACCTCTTGGATGCTTGGTTTTGCACTAATGCTAAACACATTTGTTTTTCCAAGTGTTTGTTGTCTTTGCTCCTTTTGAAGGAATCCCAAGATGGTGCGACATTGGAGAGTGCCCACTTCAAGCTTGAAGATGATGACTACTTGGTGAACGTCCACTCCTACACGGCGAAGCCATGTCTTTCCCATGGTGATTTGGTTTTCGATCCGAGGTCGAATCTTTCCCAAGGGAGGGGAGATGATGCGGAGCATCCTACGGACATCACCATGTCAAGAGTCCGTTTGGCAAGTGACACGTGCGACATCTACTTCACATACACAAAGGTGAATCATCTCCTTTACACGTGCTCACTTGACCCCTTCGAGGATGGTATACTACTTGACACTCCACTCGTGTGCATGCATAGGTATTGTTGGAACGGTACGGACGAGGAGGAGTGCGAGCGCAAGTGTACAACTACACCATCTGCGAGGGAAGCGTGGAAGCAAAGATGGAAGAAGAAGGAACTGCAGAATCTACAGCGGTCGGACGTCCGACGTGCCACTGGACGTCCGACACAATACAGCGCCCGGGCGACCGGACGTCCGACGTTTACTCCTCATGGACGCACCTAAACCTCCAATGACACGACTTGGACCAATGACAGGAGCCCGAGCCAAGGCTATTGAAGATAAGGTGAACTCACTCCTCTCTGAACTTCCACTTTCTATGCATGAGACATGGTTACTACCTATGTACGAGTGGTTGTGCATGATCAGGTACCAAGAGGACGCTCCCGAGGATGCACATGAAGATGTACAAGTCCCCAAGTTCACGGATGAAGAGAACCAATGGACGGATGAAGATGTACAAGTCCCCAGGTATACCTCCCAGGCCCCGAACATCCGGCCATGACCCCGGACGTCCGGCCCCTGGAGCTTCACCCACCACAGCCGCTCAGCCGCCAGGACACTACAGGCCCCGGACATCCGGCCTCGCCAGCCCAGACATCCGGCCCTACCCGAGCCCCCGGATATCCGGCCTTCTGCCTGGAAATCCGGACCCCTTCGAACCCGAGAGCAACAAACTAGCCGCTCCAGCCCGGACATCCGGCCTCCTCAGCCCGGACATCCGGCCTCGCGTGAAAGCCCGGACATCCGGCTCGACACCCGGATGTCCGGCCTCCCCTGTCTGCGCACAGTGAAGGGTCAAGGCCCATGTACCCCTTCTCCCCCCTAGACTATATATACTCCTCCTCGTCCTACTTTATAGGGTTAGCAAAGGATTAGCTCATATTTTGTTTGAGAGCTTTGCCCATCCATGTGGACACCTTCTCCTTGGAGATTCGAGCCTCCACCAGAGAAGATTCCCCCAGCGGATTCAAGACCACTTTTAGGGAAGAACTCAAGACCTCCTCACAGATAAGACCGGCTACCCTTGTATCGTTCCTAGTTGTCCGTGGATTGTGTATATTTCCTTATGTACTCAAGGATCTAGCACATGTGTGACTTATTCGTGTTGGTTTAGTGTTTCCTCTTGTGTTTCCCCTTGTGTTTTCCCTCTTTTCCCCCTCGTGTTCCTCGTGTTCTTCACGGGATCCGCTCCTTTTGTGAAAGATCGGCCGATTAGGGTTCCACCCTACATCACATAAGATCAACATGTTAATGCATCTCAATGATTCACATATGATATACAAACATGTATCTACAAAAGCAAAGGTCTAAAAAAACCATTTGTTCTTCCTACTAACATGGATGCTTCTCTTTCCCAACATTCGGTACAGAGTGAAAGACAAATTTGTTGTGAAGTCTACAATTCCTCTTGCAAACGTAAGTGGTTTCACCAACAACTGGAACCATGAGAATGAACCAAACATGATGGAGGAACATCCACTGCAATATGATTTGGTCTTCTCTCGATCACACGGTGAGACTATTTTCGGAATACAAACTTTAGCTTAGGCAAAATGATGCCCATTGTATAATCAGACCAAAGCAATGAAGCACATAGTGTTGGCCAATAAATAGTACAATACTACTTTTGTGCAGTCCATGAAGTTACTATCCAATCTTTCTGTGTCTATTTTCAAATGGCACTGCATGCAGTGACTATACTATTCTCTTGTGCAGTTCCACCAAAATTGCAGTCACTTTGTTTGTTTGCCAAATAGCAATGGGCAGACATCTGTCTGCACAAATATCAAGAAGCTAGTAAACATATACCCCACCTTGTATTTTCGGTTTAAACACGTCTCTTCCGCTTAGCATCTGTCATGTTTTGCACTGGACAATTTGATACTGTCATGTTTTGCCCTGGAAAATTTCGTACTGAATTGATTTGCTAGTACATAGCAGAAATATAGTGCCAATTCTTCATCAAAACAAGGATATCCATGTTCACAGTGCTGGAAGAGGTGAATTGAGATGTAGCGCCAATTCTTCACTGAAATTGAGCATCCAATCATTGAATCATGTCCTGCACCTCCAATGTAGGTCCACCCTGCCAATAAATTCACATGCAAAGCACTAATATTACTATCTAATGATAGTACAAAAAGAGTACCAGGATAGTAGCAAACCATGTACCTTCGTAATGAACAGCTCATAGTGTGATGCGGAGCATCCCAAGTCCATCCCCATGGACCTGCCTACATCTCGTACGACACCACTTGGACCAATGACAAGAGCCCGAGCAAAGGCTATCGAAGATAAGATGAACTCACACCTCTCCTGATGCGGAGCATCCTACGGACATCACCATGTCAAGAGTCCGTTTGGCAAGTGACACATGCGACATCTACTTCACATACACAAAGGTGAATCATCTCCTTTACACGTTCTCACTTGAACCCTTCGAGGATGCTATACTACTTGACACTCCACTCGTGTGCATGCATAGGTATTGTCGGAACGGTACGGACGAGGAGGAGGAGTGCGAGCGCAAGTGTACAACTACACCATCCGCGAGGGAAGCGTGGAAGCGAAGACGAAAGAAGATGGAGCTGCAGAATCTACAGCGGCCAGACGTCCGACGTGCCACCAGACGTCCGACACTCTAAAGCACCCGGATGATCGACGTTCACTGAACGTCTGACAAGTCCCAGGAACTGAACGTCCGACGCTTACCGGAAATCCATGCGACCGATCCTGAAGAAAAACGACGGACAACCGACGCCGACCAGACGACCAGCACCACGTGTCCCGAGAAGAATCAGTGGACGTCTGACGCGCGCCAGACGTCTGGACCGTCCTGAGCCACCGGACGTCCGGTACCCATCGGACATCCGACGCCTATCTGTGCACGGCGTATCGGGCCGAGCCCTGTATCCCTTTGCCCTCACTTACCCCTTTGTGGCCCTAGACTATATATACTCCTCTGCCTCCTCCATTTGAGGGTTAGCAAAGTACTAGCTCATTTAGAGATAAAGCTTTGCTCATCCATTACAGATCTGCTCCACGAGAGAGACCGTGGCCCCTCTTCGGAGAAGATCCACCTTGGATTCAAGACCCCTCATAGGAAGATCCCCTCGTGGATTCAAGACCTCCTCATGGAGATGAACTTTACCTTGTATCTTTACCTTTGTTGTTCATGTACCTTGTGTATCTTGTGTGTTTGATTGTCTAGTGGATGTGTGACTGGACTTGTTCTTGAGTGTTTCCCCTTGTTATTTCTCTCTGTTCTTCCCCGTGTTCTTCGTGTTCTTCGAGGGATCCCGCTCCTTTCGTGAAAGATCGGCCGAATAGGGTTCCACCCTACATCATCTCCGAACTACCACCTTCCATGCATGAGCATTGGCTACTACGTCAAGTGGAAACCCTATGTGCGATCAGGTGCTTGGAGGAAAGCCATGGACAAGATGGTGAGGACACCAAGTCCATTGCACAAGAAGAAGAACTGCTCGAAGTTCCCAGGCTCTGGACGATCGACGAACCCCGAACGTCCGATGACCTCCAGGCTCCGGACGTCCGGCCCTCTCAGGACGACCGACACTTCCACACCCGAGCAAATACTACGGACTTCCGAAGCTCTACAGACGACCGACGCCCCGGACGTCTGACTGAAGACCACTCGAGCCGAATCTATGGACGTCCGACAGGCACCAGACGTCCGGACCCTCATGAACCTCCGGAAGACCGGTGACCCCCGGACGTCCGACGCCTGTGTGCTGTTATGTGTTGGGCCGCAGCCCATCTACCCCCACTTCGTCCCCTTTTGCAGTAAGACTATAAATAGACCCCCTATTCCTTCTATCTAGGGTGATAGAGGCAAAGGTGTCCCGTCTTTCGATTTGATGGTGGCTATCGTTTTGGAGGAAGTCGACTTTGACGATCTGACTACGAACATGCGAGGATGTCGCGCCTTAGCAATCGCTAAACCAATGCCAAGAGGTTATTGACCATGCCGGAGCACGGTCAACCTGACCACGAAGGTCTGTTTCCTGCAGGCAAACGAAGAACGAGCAAGAAACTGAGATTGCAATCTGGATATTGCGAATATAAGAGGAAAGCTTTATTAATCAAGGTGGGATTCTATGACGCCTTTGTCTAGTCGTTGAACACAAACGAAGTACGCGAAGTTGCAGCTATGGCGAACTTTAATCTACAAAAAACCCAAAGTCTAAACGACACCCTAAGGGTGGTACATATGGAGGAAGAGGGGGGGGGGGTTCCGTGGCCCTTGGAGGAGGGGTCCAAAACCAACCCTAACTCTTGTTTCCCCACACATACGGACTCTAAAAACAGCCTATACTTAAGTATTTTGAAAATACATGGGCCTGGCCCAATAATAAGGTGACGCAACACCTAGAATAGACTTTGGATGAAATTTTGAAGTGGCATCTTGTATATTTCGTCCAAGGCTTCATGCACTCCTTATGGTGCCTTCAAAGTCCTGAAATCATCACTTGTAACTCCGTTCTGGATCCCCTTACGCATGCCATCATCTCCATGCTTGGTCTTGCTCCAGTGTTCATCCCTCTTATCCACGCTAGGCCTTTCATTTGTAAGCAAAACAAATGTATCCAATTTAGGCAGCATCATATTCTCATGAACATTAGAATAATTACCAAGAAACGTAAGTACCAGATAATTTAATTGGCATGCGCGAGCTCTAGTAATTGGTCCAGTATGTATTGCAGCAGGGGCTGTGGGTGTAACAATGGTATTGATGTCCTCATCATCCTCCCCTTCTTGAAATGAAGTCGTCCTCGGCGGAAGTTCATCTTCCTCACCCAAATATGGCTTCAAATCTGCAATGTTAAAAGTGGGACTAACCCCAAAATCTACAGCAGCAGTTCAAGTATATATGCATTATCATTTATTTTCTCTAACACCTTAAAAGGACCATCGGCACGTGGCATTAGCTTTGATTTGCACAAATTAGGAAATCTATCCTTAAGAAAATGTAAACAAACAAGATCTCCAGGTGCAAACCCAACATGTTTTCTACCCTTATCTCCAGCAAGTTTATATTTAGCATTCATACACTCAATGTTTTCCTTAGTTAACTCATGCATTTTTAAAATCAATTAAACATGTTCTTTAGCATGAAAATTAACCTTCTCCGAAGATGGAAGAGGGAACAAATGAATAGGTGCACGAGGTAGGAAACCATACACAATTTCAAAAGGGCACATCTTAGTAGTAGAATGCAATGAACGATTATAAGCAAATTCAATATGAGGCAAGCATTCTTCCCACATTTTCTTATTATTCTTAAAAACAGCCCTAAGCATAGTAGACAATGTTCTATTGACTACTTCAGTTTGTCCATCAGTTTGGGGGTGACAAGTAGTACTAAAAAGCAGTTTAGTCCCCAACTTAGCCCATAAACATCTCCAAAACTGGCTAAGAAATTTAGTATCACGATCTGAAACAATAGTATTTGGCACACCATGCAAGTGAATAATTTCACAAAAGAACAAATCAGCAACATTAACAACATCATCGCTTTTATGACATGGTATAAAGTGTGCCATTTTCGAAAATCTATCCATGACAACAAATACGCTATCCCTCCCCTTCTTTGTTTGAGGTAAACCTAAAACAAAGTTCATAGATATATCGTCCCAAGGAACACTAGGTACAGGCAAAGGCATATATAAACCATTAGGATTGAGTCGTGACTTAGCTTTTTGACATGTAGTGCAGCGAGCAACAAAACGCTCAACATCCCGTCTCATCGTTCGCCGAAAGAAATGTGTAGCAAGTATATCCTCTGTCTTCTTGATGCCAAAATGTCCCATTAATCCTCCTCCATGCGCCTCCTGCAACAATAAAAGACGAACGGAACTAGCTGGAATGCATAGCTTGTTAGCACGAAACACAAATCCATCATTAAGAACGAACTTGTTCCAAGTTCTCCCTTGCTTACAATTCTGCAACACATCTTTTAATTCAGCATCATGCACATATTGATCTTTGATGGTCTCCAAACCAAATATTTTAAAGTCAAGTTGTGAAAGCATAGTATAACGACGAGACAATGCATCAGCAATAATATTTTCTTCACCCTTCTTGTGTTAATGACATAAGGGAAAGTCTCAATGAATTCAACCCATTTAGCATGTCTACGGTTCATTTTTGCTTGAGTTTTAATGTGTTTCAAAGATTCATGATCAGAATGTATAACAAATTTGATGAGGACCTCAATACCATTGTTACACCCACAGCCCCTGCTGTTATATATACCGGACCAATTACTAGAGCTCGCGCACGCCAATTGAATTATCAGGTACTTCTGTTTCTTGGTAACGATTCTAATGTTCATGAGAATATGATGCTGCCTAAATTGGATACATTTGTTTTGCTTACAAATGAAGGGCCTAGCTTGGACAAGAAAGATGAACCTCGAAGCAAGTTCAAGCATGGAGATGATAGCATGTTGATGTATGGTAGAACCCTAGTGGCCCGATCTTTCACGAAAGGAGCGGATCCCGCAATGAACACGAAGAACACGAGGAGGGAAACGAGGGGAAAATCACGAGGGAAACACAAGAGAACACTCAAAAAACCAAGAATGATCACACATGCGTTAGATCCATGAACACAAAGGAAGATACAAGATCCCAAGTCAACAATGAACGATACAAAGGTAGCCGGTCTTCTTCGTGAGGAGGTCTTGATGTTCTTCTCCGCAAGGAGGTCTTGAATCCAAAGGGATCTTCTCCGTAGAGGCCTCGGTCTCTCTCGTGGAGTAGATCCGATGTGGATGAGCAATGCTCTATCTCTAAATATGAGCTAAACCAATGCTAACCCTCAAATGGTGGAGGTGGAGGAGTATATATAGTCTAGGGCCCCGAAGGGGTAAGTGAGGGCGAAGGGATACATGGGCTCGACCCGATACACTATGCATAAGACAGGCGTCGGACGTCCGACGGGTACCGGACGTCCGGTGGCTCACGAGGGTCCGGTCATCCGGTACTTGTCGGACGTCCGGTGTTTTGGCTCGGGAAAGCCATCGTTGGATTTCCGGACGGGGCCGGTCGTCCGGGCGCTGGAGGATGTCGGACGTCCGGTCAGCGTCGGTCGTCAGACCGCTGTAGGTCTCGCTGGCTGGGACTTGGGCTGGCTGGTGATGTCTCCAGGCATCGGACATCCGGTCCAGACCGGTCGTCCGGTAGCTGTAGATTTCTGGCAGCTTTTTCTCTTGGTCCTTGTACTTGGCATCCTCGCTAGCTCGTCCATTGGATGTGGTGGCTCCATGGCTTTCCTCTAAGTACCTGATCATGCATAGCACACATGTTGGAGGTAGTAGCCATGTCTCACATGTAGAAAGTGAAAGTTTGGAGAGGAGCGAGTTCACCTTGTGTCCAATGGCGTATGTTCGAGGTCTCGTCATATGTTCTCTTGGGGCTTGGAGAGTAGTCGGAGGGTACATGGGGATGAACGTGGGATGCTCCGCATCATCTCCCCCCCTTGGCAAAGATCCGATGATGCATAGCATCCCAAGGTCACTCCCCATGGACCTACCATTGCCTCACCAAGTGCCTAGCGGACCCATGACACGATCACGTGCAAGAGCTCTCGAAACCGAGGTGACATCGCTCCTGTCAGATTTCCACTTCGATGCACATGAGACATGGCTACTACCTCATATGAACACATTGTGCATACTCACGTATCATGGAGAAGCTAAGGAGCAAGGAGAAGAAGAAGAGGAAGATGGACGTGAAGACGGAGACGAAGAAGAAGAGCTGCTCAAAGTCTCCAGCTCCGGACGACCGATGAACCCCGGACGTCCGACGACCTCCAGGCTCCAGACGTCCGGCCTTCTCCGAAAGATCGACGCTTCCACACCCGAGCCAAAACAGACGGACATCCGACGCCCCACGGTCGACCGACGCCCGGATGTCCAACCCCGACCAGACGATCGACCGAAGACCACCCGAGCCGAATCTATGGATGTCCGACAGGCACCGGACGTCCGGACCCTCGCGAGCCTTTGGACCACCTGTGACCTCCGGACGTCTGAAGCCTGTGCGCTGTTTTGTGTTGGGCCGGGGACCACGTACCCCTTCTCCCCCCTGTTTTGCACTAAGACTATATATACTACACCTCGTCCAACTTTCTAGGGTTAGCAAAGGATTAGCTCATATTTTGTGTGAGAGCTTTGCTCATCCACTTGGTTACCTTCTCCTCGGAGATTCGAGCCTCCTACGGAGAAGATCGCCCAAGCGGATTCAAGACCCCTCTTTAGGGAAGAACATCAAGACCTCCTCATGGAGAAGACAGTTACCCTTGTATCGTCCTTAGTTGACCGTGTACCGTGTGAACCCTATGTATTCGAGGATCTAGCACATGTGTGACTTTCTTGTGTTGGTTTAGTGATTCTCTTGTGTTTCCCTTGTGTTTTCCCTCTTTTCCCCCTCATGTTCTTCATGTTTATCGCGGAATCCGCTCCTTTCGTGAAATATCGGCCGATTAGGGTCATGCCCTACATCATCTTGGTATCACGAGCCACGTTGATCACGATTTTGGAGCCTTCCCTCGTTGTTTTCTAGCCTTGTTTTGTTGTTTTTTGTCCTAATTTGAAAAATTCCCCACAAAAATAGCCCCAATTTTTTTGTGATTTGTTAGTGTGTTGAGATTTTGTTGGTTTGGATCCGTGGATTTTCTTTGTTTTGAGTGGATCTAGCTTTTCCCCCCTTTCCCCATGTAACGCCCCGGATGTAACTTACCATATTTGTACTCCGACTCTTGCCATTTTCGGCTCTAAGTTATGAGATTTCCCCGTGGTTGGTTTTTCCCTTCATTTTGCATTTTGTTCATGTCATGCATTTAATATCTTGTCATCATGTGCATCTCATTTGCATACGTGTTCGTCTCATGCATCCGAGCATTTTCCCCGTTGTCCGTTTTGCGATCCGACACTCCTATGTCCTCCAGCGCCCCCTTTTGCCTCTTTTCGTGAGCGGGTGTTAAACATTCTCGGAATGGACCAAGATTTGCCAAGCAGCCTTGGTACACCACCGGTAGACCGCCTGTCAAGTTTCGTGCCATTTGGAGTCCGTTTGATACTCCAACGGTTAACCGGGGAACCGTAAAGGCCTCGTGTGTGTTGCAGCCCAACAACCCTCCAAAGTGGCCCAATAACCCATCCAAACCCCATACATCCTCTCGGCCGTTCGATCACGATCGCGTGGCCGAAAACCGCTCCCCATTTTGACACTCCTACCTCCTCCTAGCTATAAAAGGTGCTCCCCTCCGAAATCCTCACGCAGATAAACCCTAGCCCCGCTCCTCCGTGCCGCCGGTCGAACGCGTCCGCCGCCCCCCTCAACCAACCAGAGGGCGCCACGTCGCAAGCCCAGGCCGCACCGCCCGCCAAGGCCCGCAGTTGGCCCCCGCGGGCCCAGCTGCCATCGCCCCGCGCCCGCATGCTCCCGAGCGCCTACGCCGCCCGCGCTCCGCCGCCCCCGCTCGCCGGCCACCGCCCCGATCCGCCGCTGCTCTGCCACCGCTCTGCAACCTCGCCGGTCGCACACCTCGTCGCATTGCCCTGCGCGCCCGTCGCCCGGCGCCCGCTCCGCTCCATCTCCGGCCAGATCCGGCCGCGAGAGGGCCGGATCCGGCGAGCTCCATCTCCGGTGAGCCCCTACTCCAGCTCCGGTCGCTGTCCCCGTCGTCTACAGTGAGATCCCGGCTGCCTGGGGCCGCGCACCCCGATCCAGATCTGGAAACCCTAGGTTGACCCCGTTTTTTCCCCAAGTCCCTAACATTTTCAGCTCATGTTCATTGCATCATATCTCCTCATCCGTAGCTCCGTTTTGTGCGTGCCATATATCAAAATGTTCATATGGATGTGCTCTTCATTTTGTTCCATTATGACGTGCTTGTTTGAGTCCATCTTGATGCCCAAATTGTTGATGCAAGAGTGCTATAAAATGTTAGGTGTTGTTTATTAGCAGAGTATGAGCCATTTGTCATTTTTTGCCATGTTTGTTGTGTGCTTCATATGGGAATGAGCTCTACATGTGTTTTGGGCTATGCCATGCCATCTTTACAGGGGTGTATGCCATGTATTTTTGTGCTCAAGGTGGTGACTAGCACATGCATGCAAAGTAGCTCTCATAATATTGCTGATTTCAAGGACTTAGAATTTCAGTAAGTCATTTCCCTGCTGTTATTTGTATGCCATGTATTCATGTTGCTACAGAGATATCCATGCTTCTTTTGAGTATGTTCAGTAAGGATGATTTGGGCATATGGTTGTGCTCTATCCATATATATCCCTGTTTGCATTTATGGAGTGCCCTAGCATGACTCAATCTTGCTCTACTTTTGCTATAAAATGTTCCTGGCAGACTGTTTACGTGTTAATCAATTTTGCCAAGGTTGTTGTAGTTGATCCATGCATGCTATGAACTTGTTCTTGCCATGGTTAGCTTCATGATCATGTCTTCTTGCTGGTAGTATGCTTAGTTTGTCATGCAATGCCTTGTGGTGAGTGAATCGAGCTCGCAAAGAGGCCTTCATAATTCTGTTTTTGCCATGTCCAGTTTTCTGCTAAGTCTGAATCTGTTAACGAAACTTGTTATGTTTACATGGGTGCCATCATATTTTTTTGTTCCCTTTTGGCTTATGGTCAGTAAGGGACTTTTGTTATATGCTTTGAGTAGATTCATGCCATGCCTTGTATTGCTATGTTCTGATCCTGTAGAATGTTGTTATCTTGCTCTGAACATTGCTTCCTGATGTTAATTCCTGGCATGTTGTTATTTTCACAAAGTCTGTGATGCTGTTATCTTTTGCGCTTTTTTCATGCTTGTTTGAACCTGCTCTTGTGCGATTTAGCCGTAGCTCAGTGTTCATCTTTTGTCAAGCATATTGAGTAGATCACTGTCATGTGCTTTGTTGCTATGTTAGAGTGCAGTAACTTAGCTTCTTGTTGCATTTTAGGTGGCATCGTGCTGTTAGTCGCAGAATTGTGCCATTCTTGTTTTGCTTGCCTTTGCAAACCATGCATCTGATTCCGGTGATCTTTATATCGATTTTGACCGAAATCAACTCATCTTTCCAGCGGCACTCTTGGTTTGCCAAGTTGAGTCCTAGTTCAATCTTTTCCTTCCGGGGCACGCATATGCATTGCATATCACATCCCGCATATCATGCCATGTTTTGCATCATGTTGCTTGCGCATTGCATCGTGGTTGATTATGTTTTCCTTTGCTTGTGTTCTTGCCTTGGGTAGAGCCGGGAGACGTGTTCGTGATAGAGGAACCTGTTGAGTACGCTTACGAGGATCAAGCTTACGTGAACTACGAGAACTTTGCAGGCAAGATGACCACACCCTCGAAATCACTTCTATCTTTGCTTGCTAGTTGCTCGCTCTATTGCTATGCCGCGATACCTACCACTTGCTATAGCATGTCTCCCATATTGCCATGTCAAAACTCTAACCCACCTTGTCCTAGCAAACCATTGTAAGGCTATGTTACCGCTTTGCTCAGCCCCTCTTATAGCGTTGCTAGTTGCAGGTGAAGGTGGAGTTTGTTCCTTGTTGGAACATGATTATTGTTGGGATATCATTATTATATGTTGTTAACTTTAATGCACCTATATACTTGGTAAAGGGTGGAAGGCTCGGCCTTATGCTTGGTGTTTTGTTCCACTCTTGCCGCCCTAGTTTCCGTCATACCGGTGTTATGTTCCTTGATTTTGCGTTCCTTACGCAATTGGGTTATAATGGGAACCCCTTGACAGTTCGCCTTGAATAAAACTCCTCCAGCAAGGCCCGACCTTGGTTTTACCATTTGCCACCTAAGCCTTTTTCCCTTGGGTTCCGCGGACTCAAGGGTCATCTTTATTTTAAACCCCCGGGCCAGTGCTCCTCTGACTGTTGGTCCAAACTAGAGCACCGTGCAGGGCCGTCCCTTGGCAACTTGGGTTACGTTGGCTCCTGTACGCTTAGCTTATCCGGTGTGCCCTGAGAACGAGATATGTGCAGCTCCTATCGGGATTTGTCGGCACAACGGGTGGTCTTGCTGGTCTTGTTTTACCATTGCCAAAATGTCTTGTAACCGGGATTCCGAGTCTGATCGGGTCGTCTTGGGAGAAGGAATATCCTTCGTTGACCATGAGAGCTTGTGATGGGCTAAGTTGGGACACCCCTGCAGGGTTTTAAACTTTCGAAAGCCGTGCCCGTGGTTATGGGCAGATGGGAATTTGTTAATGTCCGGTTGTAGAGAACTTGAAACTTAACTTAATTAAAATGAATCAACCGCGTGTGTAGCCGTGATGGTCTCTTTTCGGCAGAGTCCGGGAAGAGAACATGGTCTCGTGTTATGCTTGAACGTAAGTAGTTTCAGGATCACTTCTTGATATTTATAGCTTCTCGACCGTGCTTTGCTTCTCTTCTCTCTCTCATTTGCGTAAGTTAGCCACCATATATGCTAGTGCTTGCTGCAGCTCCACCTCACTACCTTTTCCGACCCATAAGCTTAAATAGTCTTGATCGCGAGGGTGTGAGATTGCTGAGTCCCCGTGACTCACAGAGTACTTCCAAAACCAGATGCAGGTGTCGATGATGCCAGTGCAGGGGACACTACCGAACTCAAGTGGGAGTTCGACGAGTATTCATGACGTTACTATGTTTCCTTTCTGGATGATCAGTAGTGGAGCCTAGTTGGGGCGATCGGGGATCTTTTGCATTAGGGGTTGTCTTTCTTTATTTGGTTCCGTAGTCGGGCCTTGATTGTATTTGGATGATGTAATGCTATATTTATGTATTATGTGAAGTGGCAATTGTAAGCCAACTCTTTATCCTCTCTCTTATTCAGTACATGGGATGTGTAAAGATTACCCCTCTTGCGACATGCCTACTATGCGGTTATGCCTCTAAGTCGTGCTCCGACACGTGGGTGATATAGCCGCATCATGGGTGTTACACCCCACCCTTCCCATCCACAAAATCCTCTGGATTTGACCATTTTTGCCATCTCCACCTCGAAACCTAGCAGTTCATCCCGTGCCCGAATTCGCCCAGGCACCGGACGTCCGACCCAGCCCAGACGTCCGACGACCGGACGACCGACCCAACCCGAACGTCCGACGAACCCTGACAAAACTGAATTTTTTCAGTGTAGTCACCATCATCGCCCCACATTTCCGCAAACACACTCCTACCACCAATACACCATCACCACTTCCGCATACCACCACCATTTGGACCGTTCCGCTCTCCGACACGTGTTGCCACTTCGAGCTTCGAGAATTTGAGTTGCGGTTCCGTATCCTTTTGTGTTTCGGCTATCTAGGTACGGTTCGACATCAACATCACCACCGCTCATCTTTGCCACGGATGCGTCATCAATAACGACCACCTTGACTACATCTTGGTATTCGATCCACCATTTTGACACCATACCGTAAGCAAGAACGGTAACCTCGTCTTGGTATTGGACATATCACTTTTGCCAATACATTGATAGCCATCATAGCCTTACTCCTTTGCATTGCTTACCCATCGAGACTAGCCATTGTGATGTAGGGTGGAACCCTAGATGGCCGATCTTTCACGAAAGGATCTGATCCCGCAATGAACACGAAGAACACAAGGGGGAACACGAGGGAAAATCACAAGGGAAACACAAGAGACTCACTAAAACCAACAAGTATGATCACACATGCGCTAGATCCATGAACACAAAGGGAGATACATGATCCATAATCAACAAGGGACGATACAAGAGGTAACCGGTTCTTCTCCAAAGGAGGTCTTGATGGGGCCACCCAAAGGGGGGTCTTTAATCCAAAGGGATCTTCTCTGAAGAGGGGCCGCGGTCTCTCTCGTGGAGTAGATCCGATGTGGATGAGCGATGCTCTATCTCTAATATGATCTTACACAACACTAACCCTCAAATGGAGGAGGTGGAGGAGTATATATAGTCTAGATACACGAAGGGGTAAGTGGGAGAGGGATACAAGGCCAAAGGCCCGGCTGCGCACAGGCAGGTACCGATCATCCGGTGGCTCAGGAGGGACCGGCCATCCGCTAGTCACCGGACGTCCGCTCGATCTGGTTCGGTTGAGGAGGCACCAGATTTTCGAAGGTGGCCGGTCATCCGGTGGCGTCGGACATCCGCTGGTTTGGCTCGGGTGCGGTGTCGCCGGTCGTCCGGTCATGGCCGGTCGTCCGGTGGGTCTTCAGGCGTCGGACGTCCGGTACCGACCGGTCGTTCGGTGGCTGGAGCTTTTTTCTTGGTCCTTGTACTTGGCGTCCTCGCTAGCTCGTCTATTGAATGTGGTGGCTCCGTGGCTTTCCTCTAAGTACCTGATCATGCATAGCACACACATTGGAGGTAGTAGCCATGTCTCACATGTGGAAAGTGATAGTTCGGAGAGGAGTGAGTTCACCTTGTGTCCAATGGTGTATGTTCGAGGTCTCGTCTTATGTACCCTTGGGTCATGGGGAGTGGTTGAAGTGGACATGGGGATGATCGTAGGATGCCCCGCATCATCTCCCCCCACCCCCCCCCCTTGGGAAAGATCCAACGTCGGATCGTGATCCTCATCACCATGGAAACGGTTGTCGTGGACGGACTTTTAGTTGGACGGAGTTGAAGGCATGGCGCAATCCAAGTACTCCAAGGTGTCTCCGGTATGATAGACATGCAAAAAGAGCAAACACAAGCGACACTCGGAAATACAATGGTTAGCGCACACAAAGTGTCCATCAAGTAAACATGTGTCCGTGCGACAATATTGATCATGACAAAGTGCATGAAGCTTATCCAAAAGATATGGAAATGTATGCACAACATTCATGGGAGCAAAAGCAAGAGTATGATCAATGCAACCATGGTGCAAAATGATGTCATAATGAGACGGTTTATCAATAGCGTGAAGATGGTAATGGATGCTCAATATATGTGATGTGATCATGCAATTGATGGTAGGCATTAAGATCATGCTGTATGAATATGCCGTCAAGGTAGATCACAACAAATTTGCTAAGAAAATGCACAAGCTCATATATCATGGATGACATTGGAGTACAAGATGCAACAAGGCAATCATAATATGAGTCAATCCATGCATAAGGTGCAAATTTGTCATGTGTATGATATGTCCATCGAGCATGACATGTGTGAGCATAATCAACAAATATTGAGGTGTTGGTGTACCGATGCTCGATGTCATGGCATGAGTGGAGGTTCGAAGGTGCTTCCAATAAGTACGAGCGCTCCTCAATGTGAAGGTTCGTAGAGCCAATCTTCAGTGTCGCTCCTCCGTTCGCGAGATGTACCATGTAGACAAGAAGAAGGAAACAACAATGAAAGAGTGACCCATCCAATATGCATATTTGAGGATGGCTCAAAGGGAAGGAGTTCACCTTTAGGAGATTCTCACAAATATTGGTGTTGCACATCCTGTATGCCTTCACATGACCAAATTGTGTCATGACGGTATCGCCTTGTGAATCCTTCAACATGAAAGAACATGACAAACAATCAGAAAAACAAATGAGGTTAGCGGAGATGCAAAACCTATCATTCGTGTGGTAAAATACCCAACAAGTGGATGCATCATGCTCATCATAAGAAAGTACAAGGGAGAATTTCATAGTATGGAGGCATATGATGATGCGAGAACAACCAAATACAATAGGATCAATCAAGCAAGCATGCATCACAAGTAAAGTGTCCAAGTCTCCGCGATCAATAAGCATAGATGCAACAATTGGAGGCTAGCGACAATGAACAAAATATATCATGTGAGAGGCATGAACATATACGTCATCAACCCAAGAAAGCAAGTAAGAATGGAACATGGGTGATGCGACAAAGCAAGCAATCATGTGAATCGAGGCAAGCAAGCTAGTAGTGAGAAGATGTAACATACTAGAAGGAATCATGTCAAGTATGTCATGTGTGTAAATAGTATGTATGAATAATTCACATGACATAGCACAAGCATGAAAGGAAGATATGAGCAAAATAGGATCAATAGCATGAGGCACATGATAAGCATGGAAATAGCAACAAGGATCGCCATCAAGCATGCAAATACACATATGAGAAGCATAATGGTGAATCATGGGTAGAGGCAAGCAAAGGTCAAAATTGCATGGCAAAGGCATAGAAGCAAGCATAGCATGCAAAGTGAACACGGTAAAATGAGCATGAAGCGACAAGCGGTATATAGCCCATAGCCATGTGAGAGCCAAGTGAGAGAGATGCGCGTAGTCGTTGCGCGGAGAGAATGGTGGTAAGGATAGTCCACGGGATCCCAAGTCATCTTTGCTCTCAAGAGCTCATTTCGTCAACTCTTGGGATTGAGAGGTTGATGAGTATACGTGAGTACCTACACAAAACAAAGACAAAGGGAAAATTGTGTGTGGTAGATGTACACGTCATCCATCATGATGCACACGTGCTTGTGTTGGTTAGCACAAAATTTCCAATGCTCAAACAAATGAGATGCGTGATATAGAAACATGTCATCCATCATGATAGGTTTGTTGTTATGTATAGCATAATGGAGACTCAAAGGATGTAATGCATCGCTTGCAATATCTAGAGCATTGTCAGGAATGGTATGCAAATGGTGCACACAAGGGATGTAATCTTGCAATACACAATAATTTTCATGGCATGACATATGAGATGAATTGTGCAAATTATGTAAAGGAAGCATAGCAATATCATCACATGAAAAACAAAAAGCTAATGACCATCATCTCATCATCTATGCCATAAGTACAAATGGGATTTATGTGAATGGGGCATGCATAGTCACTATGTTGAGATTGAAAAAATGCAATATGGGATATCTCACTCATAGCATATGACAAGGTTAATGGATTGTCAAACATGATGTGACCAAAAGAATTTTCACGTGATATCCTATGGAGCATAGCATCACAACTAGGCAAATCAACATGCTCATCATCATATTTATCATAAATAGGTAAGTCATGACATGAAGAAATCGCACTAGCATGAAGCATGGGTATAGGTGTGTCAACATCATGCAAGAAATCATTCGTAAAATAGTCCACTAGTGGGACAAGAGAAGCACCATCACCTATGTTACCTTTGGAGCATCGCTCATGTGTTGTAGGTGAGGTGTCGAAGACCAAGTCGTGGTCATCTTCATCGTGATGGAACCATGTGGGGGGTGTATCTCGTCCATCATGGCCATCGTCGTCTCCATTGGAGGTATGGACTCATCGAGGATAGGCATGTCGTCATTTAGGAGACCTAGGACCAAAGAAAACACATTCGGAGTAGAGGTTAAGTTGTTAGAAAGCATAGTGGCCTCACGTGCCGTGTCAACTACCTCACTCACTAAGTGTGGTGGCTCACTCACTCCCGGTATGATGCTCTCACTCATATGGTTGGTGGAGTCACTCAAATGGCTCTCAACCTCACATAGGATGTGTCACATGCTCTCATGTATGAGGCTAGCGGTGGTCACACTTATCCGCTCATAGGAAATGCACTCAATGTCATATATGGTGGTCGGAGAGATGTAGGTGCAAATGTCTCCATGCTCAATCATGTCGTGGTCATAGCCGTGGATGAAGACCGAAGATGGCACATCATCACTCTCCTCTAAGACCAAAGATAAGGTCTCATGTGCGGTCTTGTAGCTTGACTCGGAGTATGAGTCCAATATGGGTGCAGTCTTCATGTTGTTCAAGAGGTTCATGCTCGTCATAGTGGTCGAAGGGGATGTCCCTAGCTCGACCTTCTTGCTTGGGGGGCTTACGAAGATGGAAGTGTCGCCCTTGCTCATAGGTGGTCGCCTTGTACTTGATGATGTCGATGTAGGCGAACTCACGGGAAATAGGCGAAGATGCCGTACGTCCAAAGGCGAAGATGCCTTGATAGCACTTGGCGAAGATGCCGAAGTGGTTGTTGTAGCCGTAGCTCCGTCTTGGTGGTGCTCGTCTCGCGGTCTTCTCTTGTGGTAATGAAGTTTGGACTTGGCGTGAAGTAGGGCTTGTTGGGACTTGTAGGTAGGCGCATCTCGAGCATCTTCATGATGATGTTGTCGTTGTCGTGATTGAGCTCGATGGCGTTCGTCGTCGTCGTGCACATGATGCTTGGAGGTGACTTGCCCTGCATGACGAGGTGGATCACGAACGTGATGGTGGTCACCATGGAGATGTGGACGTGGACGACTTGTGCTTGTGTCGCTTGGGCGCTCCGAAGATGATCGATTTGCTCACCGCCGCCTTGAAGATGACGAAGGGGAAGTAGACTTGATCAAGGCCCGAATCTCCTCCATTCTTGCATCTTGCTCCTCCTTTTGTGCGGAAAGCATGTTGTCGATGTAGTCCCTTTTCCTCTCTTCGGAGTGGCGAATGTCAATGGAGAGGTTCTCGATGCGCTCACTCAATCTTGATTGTGCGCCTTGCATTTGTCGTTGTAGGTCGAAGATTGACGCTTTGGTGATGTAGTTGTTCATGCCGTCGTTGTTGTGGAAGACCGGAGATGAAATGCCTTGCCTATTCATCACTCCAAGAGAAAAATGTGAGTGGTAAAAAGAGAAGAACGAATACCAAATGTACCTTGACCGAAGTTGAAAGTGGATCAATGATCACTCCAATGGTATGCACAGATAAAAAGGAGCAAGCAATTTTGCCTTTCCCCGAGTATTGCCCGAAGGTACTCGTGGGCGAACCGGGTATGCGTGTAGTATGCAGAATAACCTAAACTAGCAAACAGACAGAGGCAATAAACATGCAATGAAAAACATAAAAACAAATCATTCTAAGGTGTTTTAATGCTAGTGGGCATATATAATCCTGGTATATATATCCCAACAACAGCGCGCATTTTATTAAAGACTCAGGACGAGTCAATGTTGCTTTTAGTGTATGTGCTCTACTGATTAAAAATCTTGTTAGCACTCATTGCCAACCTTGTCAAGCATTTTTGCTTGACTGGGAGACAGAAAAATATAAACACAACAATCAAAAGAAAGAAAGCATACATAAAACACCTCACACGAGTTACAACAGTGCAAGCATACAACAAAGCATGAAAGCGCTACGTGTTTAACGAAACTACTCACTCCGGGATACATGGTTCTATCCTCATATCGGGGATGAACTAACAGACTGACCTACTTTCAGAAACAACTGGTTGCGCGGCTGAGATCAAGCTGAGGGCTTGATTTGCTGGGGTTCTCCGGGAGGACGAAGACTGAGCCAATCTCCATCTTCATCATCCGAGATCACTATGGGTTGGGGTTCGGCCACTAGGGGTGTGGCTGAAATTGATCCAAGCATATGCTGCTGGTGATCCCGAAAAGAGTCTTGTCGAGGGTGATGATGTTTGGCCAAGGCCACAACACAGGCTGAGAGGTTAGCACTGGCTCAGATAGCATTGAGTGAACCTCTTGAGATGCGAATTTACGAGCCTCACGATAAGCTTCCTTGACAACTCGCACCGCATCGTTGTCCAAGGTTCTGAATTCGGCAAGCATCCTTGAAATCATCATCCCGTGGGCAGTTATATATTGCACTAGGCGAGCGATTGCGGGGTTATCCCCTTGGATAGAGGGAGAAGGCTGAATTCCTGATGCTGTCGCCGCGGGGAAGAAGCAGAACTCCCTCCGGTCAGCCACTTGCATGAACTTGGTTCGGAGGTATAGGATTGCCTCCACAGCAGCGGCTTGAATGGCCAAATCAGTGGTAGGCATGGCTCTACCCTGAAAAACCAACGGCTGGCCATCTGCTGCGGGACCTGGGCAGATATGTACCCTTGCATCATAGCGATGAAGGTGAGGAATGGGTGTTGACTGGAACACCAGGTAGTCGGGGCTAGCATTATAGCCAAAGGCTTGGGTGAGCATCTCAGCAAGAAGGGGTGGAAAACCAGCATGGTTGACACTGCTTGTGCGACTGTGGAACTTGGTAGTTTTGAGGGTGCTAGCCATGGCTGGAGTGTTACTAGCTAGGCTTCTCTGCAGGGACATGGTTGAATGAGGAGTGAGCGATACGGCTAGCAGAAAGGGGGCTTTTATAGGCAGCTATGTGGGACATGCCCGCATGGGGTGGCCCCTTTCCCTTAATGATGAAGGGCAAGCGGTGCGGCCGACCAGAAAGGATATGGTTGCCATTCGCTCCACGGATAACTAGGCGGGGACAGAATGGTGAGGATGTGTCGGTCCCGACTGCGCCACCTGTGAATTAACGGTGGCCATGCCGGATGCCCGGGATGAGTCAAATCCCTTAGGGTTATTACGGTTTAATTGGAGCGGTGATCTAATACTAGGATAACCTATGCCAGCCTGGTTGCTCTGATACCATGTCCTATGGCACCCCGATCCGCATGGAGCAGGGGGCCTTCGCATGTCAGCCCAGGATAACACCTGACGCACGACAGGTCCATAATACAGCACTCCAGGTACAAGAATATTCATCAAATACATGTATAGAAGATTACATTGTTGATGAATACAATTATCTGGCATAGCCCTAAGGCTAATTTAACTGGCAGCGGAAATCTCTTTAACTGGCGGCGAAAGTCTTGGTTTGGCAACATAACAACTCTGGCTGGGCTCCACAACTCACAGGACTGGCAAGGTTACGGCCTAGCACGATGGGTCAAGCGAACACTTCGGGTATGACCTACAAAACTGGCATGACATGCCAGGTCAGTACATTGAATGTACTTGCAAGACAACCTAATATCATCCAAACAAGTAGAAGACAAGGCAAGAACCAAGTGGATGCAACAACCTATCTCATATCAATTACTAAACATGGCATGTTAAAGATAATTAAGCCTGAACAACATAATAGCATCTACTAACATAATACTATCATGGCATATCCAACATGCTCCAAACATGGCAATAGCAAATCATAGCATACCATTAATCATGGCATAATCAATCCAAGCATGGCATGTCATCATGAAACTATGCTGAAAATAAACTACCTATCATATTCAATGTAGACATAACATGATAACTATATGCAGCCATCTTCTGTTCTATCATGGTTCTTTTAAATGCAAGTACCAACATATTACTCATGCAACGCAATCAAACTTGTGCACTGAGTCCCTCGGACTCTCTTACCAACGGGTTGCCTTGTAAACAAACGGTGATCTTTCCGGCGATCACAACCACGACCAACACTTGGTCTCCAACAGTGATCTTTCCGACGATCACAACCACGACCATCAATTGGTCTCCAACAGTGATCTTTCCGGCGATCACAACCACGACCATCAATTGGTCTCCAACAGTGATCTTTCCGGTGATTACAACCACGACCATCAATTGGTCTCCAACACCCACCGAGACCTTGTCTCGTGATCATATCAAAACATCGACTATCTCATAGTCCAAATCACCACATTCTTGATATCACCTTAATTTACTTAATTATTTCAGGTTCATCCTCCATTTCGACCAAGACCTGATAGTGTGACCTACTACGAACTGTGTTACTATCGATTGACTTCATAAACACTCTGCAGAGGTAGCGCACTATACCCACACCATGGAACCCATGGCCTCGTCATCCCAATCGGGTGGACCAACGGCATTCCGAAGAAACCGACCTACTGCCATGACACTCTCCCGGCCACTCCAACCCACTCCCAACTCGGCTAGTCCTGGGTGGCCCCGTGTCTACCAAAGACACAACGACCACTGTCGTGGCCAAAACGTCCCTCACTAGGACCGTCCCTCACGGGGACCGGTACCAAAAATCTCAACAACGGGCACACAAGGTTATGTCCGCCTACCTGATCAGGGTAACGGGCGCTCATAACCACCCCTCTTTGGAGGCATCGGTGAGAGGTACGACAATAGATCGCATTAAGGCCTTCCCATAAAGGTAAAATGTGGCTGCACTGGAAAAGTTCGATTTGTTGGCACTATGACTAGATCCCATCGATGACGGAGGAGGTTTGATATTATTAAGTCAATTTATTAGCTTCTCCATCATCATGAACATGGATGCAAAAATGCACATGCATCATACAAATGCTTTAATAAAATACCGAACTTCTCACGTGAACAACTACATCATAAAGAACATGACAATACCAAGTACTAGCATATCAATGGTGCATTACAATCATCATATCTATCATAATAGCCACTAAGAATCCAAAGGCAACATGATATCCAAAGTAATACTCCAAAGCATAATACCATCATGAACATAATCATACTAGCCACTAAGAATCCAAAGGCAACATGTCATCCACATAATCCTCCAAATATAAATCCTAAAACTCCAAGCAATATTGATACTAACATTCTAATTGGCATGACAAAAGATATCATGAAAGCAAAGGCATGCATGATGATCATATAGAATAACTGTAGACGAAAACGGTAAATAGCAATTGTAACTACACAGACACAAGGTGCAAGCAGAGTCAACATGCAAGTTCGGGGCTCATGATAAGAGGTTGGCTTGCCAGGGGATCGACTAATACTCCGGGAAGAAGTGCGGAACGATAGCGAAAAGATTTGCCGGAAACAGTTCTCTCTCGGAGGGGCTGTTTACGTGCAAGGGCAAAAAGGTCATTTTCATAATGTCAAAACATCATGAAAATGTTACCAACAGAACGGGCTCGACGAAACGAAGACGTGGGCTTTGGAATCACCTCATTTGGAGTTGCGAGAAAAAAGTTATAGCCCGACGAAGTTCAGGGACAAATCTGTAAAAAGACCCTCTACAAAGGGGCCCTGAGCTGAAAAACAGAATACGCCTTCACAACAGGGAAAACGTATTTCTAGCCGTAGTTAAATCGGAATACGCCTTCTCTTAAAGAAAGCGTATCTCCAACCGAACTAAGACCAAAATACACTTTCACTAAACGAAAATGTATTCTAGCGAAACGCGTTTCCACTTATCTGACGTTGATGGCGGGGGTCAACGCGTGTGGATGACGGGTGGGGTCGGGAGAGACGCGGGGCCTACCTGGCCCATGGTCGTCTTCTTCCTCACCCTGCTCCCGCCTGGAACAGAGGAGGCAGGGGGGCGCGATGCAGCCGGCGCCGTCCTGGCCAACTCCGGCCATCCCTGGCTAGGGCGAGGCCACCAGCGGGGGCGGCTGGGCCTGGCGCGTCCATCCAGGAGGGAAGCGGCCACCGGGGGTGGAAGGGGAGATGGTGACAGGAGGAGGCAGAGGCGGCGGTGGTCTTCGGGGCACCACCCAAGAGAGGCTCCGGTGAGGGGGCAAGGGCACAGGGAGAGTCGCCGGAGTGTGGGGAAGACGGTGGTGGTGGCTAGAGGTAGCGTAAGGCTCGGCTTTGGGTCAATTTAGGCTGAAGCCGAGGCGGACATGGCGGCCATGGATGAGGTGTGGTGGCTCCGGAGCTCGGGCGAGTGGACGAGGAGGAAGCTGGGAGTGAGGCTAGGCTGATGAGGTGCTCGGGAGGCCGCGGGGATGGCTATATATAGCCGGGCGAGGGAGGGGAGGTCGTGGACGCGTGGCCGTGGCTCGGATGCCACCGCTCGCGTCCGGCCATGCTCTAGCGACAGCCAGCGATCACGGGAGGCGCGGGGTCACGACGAGAAGGAATCGGATGAGCTACAGCGGAGCACAGGGTAGGAGGGACCGAGGGGCATAGAGGAGAAGCTGCCGAACGCCATTAAAGCTCGGTCGGCCACAGTGCGTCCGTGGGCGCGTGGCGATGAGAGCTAACGGAGGCGCTGACGGAGGGGGAAGTGGCTCCAGGAGGATGGCGACGACGCAGGGAACCCGCTGGACAGGCCCGTGCTCGCTGAGACGCCGAGCAGAAAAGGGGCCCGAGCAACAAGACGCTCTGGACGCGGCCAGTGCATGCCAAAGCGGTGGTCACCGCGTGCACTGGTGCCCAGAGTGCCACAAGCTAAGCCAAACGATGTCTGGGTGGAGTCCTTCCTGGGGAGGTTGCAACTGCGGTGGTAGTTTGGTTAAAAGGGCTCTGGTTAAATGGAAAGCAACCTCTGAAGTTTACTGTAGTAAACTTAGCCGTGTACTGCTGATCAACAGGGAAGTGAATGGAGCCATAGAGTTTGTCTGGGGAGTTTAGCTTAGGAAGGACTATAATCCTGTTAATTTTGAGATGATTTGGACCAAGATAAACCATAGTTGCTTCACAACTACATATTTAGTCCAGAATCAAGATTTGGATGATGCACTCACATGGAGCATCAACTTGAGCTCAGATTTGGCAAGTCTTAGGGATATGGACATAGTAAGATGCTGTAAAACCTTCATACCAAATGGACTTGCCAACATGGTACTTGTTTCACAAACATCTCCTTTGTCCTGAAACTTGAGAAAATTCCTGAAGGCAAATGGCTAATTGAAATGAGCCAAAACTTTGTGGAGATGGATCATATGGATAGGAGAAGGTCTGGAAAAAGTTTTAGCCAAAATGGAGCAAGATAAAATATACTTGCTTCACAAACTGAAAGTTTTGACAAAAAACAAGAATTGCTCCTTTGCTCACCATAATTCAATGAAAGGAACTGAATTTGGGTAGAGGCTAATTATTTGAGATACGTGAGAGGATGGAAAAGTTTCATCCCATTTGGAAACACTATGAAGGTACTTCCTTCACAAAGTTGTGTTCTGGTCAGGAACTTTGAAGAAATTGCACAGGGAGCTAGGATGAATGGATTGAGCTCATATTTGGCATCCATGGGTTATTTATCCATGTTAATCAGCCTGCAGAATTGCAGCTCATTTGGAGTTAGGAATAAAGCACTTCCTTTGCAAAATTTCAGAGAAGCCAAAAACTTGCATTGGATCATGTGCTCCATTTTTGATCTGTGGAACATGAGATAAGGATGGAACTAGTGATTATATAGCAAGTACAAGCTCCACAATTTGTGTTGGAATTTTCTCTGCTATAAATATGGTAGTTCCTTGAGAAAGTGGCATAAATGCAATATTGACATTAAATAAGAAAAGGCAATTTTCCTTATTTAATTATGGCCAATATATTTGCCAGAGCTTGGATTAGGCATAAGCATCAACTCCACCAATTCTCATGAATTTAAGAGACGGCTAGTTATGCCTTTGGATTTTATTCCTCAGAAAGGCAAGAAAAGGAATAAATCACAATTCAAAAATATTGCATGGGACTTAGCAATATTTTTTCCCATCCAAGGATCAGAAAGACATGAGGATCTCTGGGAACAATTGGGAGGATCAACAGATCAATGAGAATGATGGCTCCTTTGTAAGCACAAAGGAGATATCCAAATTCCAAAAATTTGGAATTAGGGTTGGATGGGGTTGAGATTATCCAAATGAGGGCTTGCCCACTGACAAATACATGAGCAAGGTTTTTGGAAAGGTTGAAAATGACAAGAATTGTCAGAGTCATCCAGCAAACTCATGATAAATTTTTGAAAAATGAGTGCTAGGAAGGAATAAGAGCACAAAAATTGATAACCCAATTTTGTGGCTGTTACAACTCTTCCCCCCTTAAAAAGAATCTCGTCCTCGAGATTTCTAGGGTTAGAGCACAGCTGAAATGATAACCACTCCAAGGAAAAGCCTCGGGGTTAATTTTAACCCTTTGGTCAAATTTAAATGAGATGGGGGCATAGATAATTGGTACACCCGGGGAGGGATATGGCAAACCTAGATATATCCACTGCTAGGGGCACTAGAGATCAGACTCCCGAAAAATACTGGATGCACCCAATGAACAGTGGTTTCACCTGCTGACACATGGGCCAGGGCCCACTGGCAGCCTCCTTCTTCTACCTCCGGTTTGCTGCTTCTTCTTCATCGCTGCTCCACGTGTGGCGTGGCACAGCGCGCATCTAGCTCCTAGGGCGATGAGGACCCTAGTGCCGTAGTGCGCGGCGTGCGCGGCGCCGGTGCAGCGAGCACTCACGTCACGGGCCAGCACCTTGTCGGCACTGCTCGCGGATTCGCCTCTTGGACGCCGGTGATCGAGCGACGAGAGGTTCTCCTGGACCTCGCTCACCGTACACCGGGGTTGGGCTGTAAAAGACGGTAGCGCGGCTCTCCTCCAGCACACCAACACAATTCCACTCTACTACCTCTTTGGTTTGGATGAGATCGAGCCGAGCTCCTTCGGCGAAGAAATGTTCTTGGCGGCGCTGCGGTTGTTCCTCGTGGCGCTACTGGGAACGCTCATCAGCTCGTCGATCCTCCTGCTGATACTCATCAGGAATGATCGGGCTTGGGAGAATGCGTGGCTGGGTGCGGGTGCTCGAGATGCGAGAGAAGATGGTGCACTGCGTGGTCCTCCGCCACGCTTGATCCTCCGTCGCTTTGCACCGGCGGAGTAATCACGTGTGATGGTGGAGCGGGGTGGCTACTTGCGTGCGCCACGCAAGGCACAGAGGACGGTGGGGATGGGGTCCAGGTGCAGGCGAGGTGGCTGCGCCAGCTCGGCATCACACCGGGTACGAGGAAAAAAATCATGGATTGCTCCACAAAAGAGGGTGGTAAGGTAGAATCGGAGTTGAAATTTGTATCGGGGTAGATGTACTGGATCAGGGGAAATAAAGTTGGTGTTTTTCCCCCACAAATGAAATCGGGAGAAAGATTTAGAGACGAGGAATTTGCCAGACGGCAATGCCTCTACGAGGTTCTTGATTTGAAACTCCGGCACACGGGGTATGCATAGATAGAAAGGAGCATGTGATTTTGCCTTTCCCCGAGTATTGCCCGAAGGTACTCGTGGGTGAACCGAGTATGCGTGTGGTATGCAGAATAACCTAAACTAGCAAACAGACAGAGGCAATAAACATGCAATGAAAAACATAATAGACAAATCATTCTAAGGTGTTTTAATGCTAGTGGGCATATATAATCCTGGTATATATATCCCTACACCAGCGCGCATTTTATTAATGACTCAGGACGAGTCAATGTTGTTTTTAGTGTATGTGCTCTACTGATTAAAAATCTTGTTAGCACACATTGCCAACCTTGTCAAGCATTTCTGCTTGACCGTGAGACAGACAAAAACAAACACAACAATCAAAAGCAAGAAAGCATACATAAAACACCTCACACGAGTTACAACAGTGCAAGCATACAACAAATTAGGAACGCGCTATGTCCTGAACGAAACTACTCACTACGGCATACATGGTTCTATCCTCATATCGGGGATGAACTGACAGACTGACCTACTTGTAGAAACAACTGGTTGCACGGCTGAGATCAAGCTGAGGGCTTTCTTTGCTGGGGTTCTCCGGGAGGACGAAGACTGAGCCAATCTCCATCTTCATCATCCGAGATCACTATGGGCTGGGGTTCGGCCACTAGGGGTGTGGCTGAAATTGATCCAAGCATATGCTGTTGGTGGATCCGGAAAAGAGTCTTGTCGAGGGTGATGATGTTTGGCCGAGGCCACAACACAGGCTGAGAGGGTGGCACTGGCTTAGATAGGGTTGGGTGAACCACTTGAGATGCGAATTTACGAGCCTCACGATAAGCTTCCTTGACAACTCGCACCGCATCGTTGTCCAAGGTTCTGAATTCGGCAAGCATCCTTGAAATCATCTGTAAGACCCACAATGCGGCTATATCGCCCACATGTCGGGGCACGACTTAGAGGCATAGCCGCATGGTAGTTTAGTTGCAAGTGGGTTAATCTTCTTACAATCCCATGTACTGAATAAGAAAGGGATAAAGAGTTGGCTTACAATCACCACATCACACAAATACAAGTTATACATACATCATCCAGAATACAATCAAGGTCCGACTACGGAACCAAAATAAAAGCAGACAACCCCAAATGCTAGATCCCCGATTGTCCCAACTGGGCTCCACTACTGATTAACAGGAAACGAAACAACACAACGAACAAGATCTTCATCGAGCTCCCACTTGAGCTCGGTTGTGTCATCTGCACTGGTATCATCGGCACCTGCAACTGTTTGGAAGTATCTGTGAGTCATGAGGACTCGGCAATCTCACACCCGCAAGATCAAGACTATTTAAGCTTATGGGTAGGGGAAGGTAGTGAGGTGGAGCTGCAGCAAGCACTAAGCATATATGGTGGCTAACATACGCAAATAAGAGCGAGAAGAGAAGCAATGCAATGGTCGTGGACTAGAAGTGATCAAGAAATGATCCTGAAACTACTTACGCACAAACATACCAACAAAACCAAGTTCACTTACCAGACTCCGCCGGAAAGAGACCATCACGGGTACACACGCGGTTGATTCATTTTATTCAAGTTAAGTGTCAAGTTCTCTAAAACCGGATATTAACAAATTCTCATCTTCCACATAACCGCGGGAACGGCTTTCGAAAGTTCAAACCCAGCAGGGGTGTCCCAACTTAGCCCATCACAAGCTCTCACGGTCAACGAAGGATATTCCTTCTCCCGGGAAGACCCGATCAGTCTCGGAATCCCGGTTACAAGACATTTCGACAATGGTAAAACAAGACCAGCAAGACCGCCCAATGCGCCGACATCCCGATAGGAGCTGCACATATCTCGTTCTTAGGGCAACACCGGATGAACACTACGTACAGCTAAAACCAGCCCTCAAGTTTCCCCGAGGTGGCGCCGCAAGTGGCTCTGGTTCGGACCAACACTTAGAGAAGCACTGGCCAGGGGGGGTTAAAATAAAGATGACCTTGAGTCTGCATAATGCAAGGGAAAAAGGCTTAGGTGGCAAATGTTAAAACCAAGGTTGGGCCTTGCTGGAGGAGTTTTATTCAAAGCGAACTGTCAAGGGGTTCCCATAACACCCAACCACGTAAGGAACGCAAAATCAAGGAACATAACACCGGTATGACGGAAACTAGGGCGGCAAGAGTGGAACAAAACACCAGGAATAAGGCCGAGCCTTCCACCCTTTCCCAAGTATATGGATCCATTAATTAAATAAGAGATATTGTGATATCCCAACATATCCATGTTCCAACATGGAACAAACTTAATCTTCACCTGCAACTAGGAACGCTATAAGAGGGGCTGAGCAAAGAGGTAACATAGCCAACCAACGGTTTGCTAGGAAACGTGGGTTAGAGGCTTGACATGGCACTATGGGAGGCATGATAAGCAAGTGGTAGGTAACGCGGCATAGCAATAGAGCGAACAACTAGCAAGCAAAGATAGAAGTGATTTCGAAGGTATGGTCATCTTGCCTGAAATCCCGCAAGGAAGAAGAACGAGTCCATGAAGAAGACAAACGGACAGAGTCGAACGGATCCTCACAACTCCGAAAAGAAACCACAACTAACGAGAGAAGCAACCCAGAAAGAAACAAGCAATATAGTAAACAACCATCACATAGACATGGCATGATGCGCAAACATGATGCATGTCCGGTTTAATGAGGCATGGCATGGCAAAGTGCACAAACAATACTACAAATTAAGTGGAGATCAATAGGCAACAAGTTGCATATTGACGAAACACCACATCAATTATTTAGTTCACTCCCGGTTAGGTACTCAACAATATTAAATGTTGGTTAACATGGCAAGAGGTGAAATATGAGTAAACTACACAGTTAGGCATTTTAAATGAGGCCGGAAACATCAAACAATAATTCCGGTAAATCCCCATATGCATTTAGCAATTTAATGCAACAACAATTTCAACATTTTAAATGTTGTTATCATGATGCAGATGACATATGCAAGTTATAAGCAATTTTATGAAAAATGTTACAGGAGCATGTTATGAAGCATTTGTCATCGTAGCGGAAACGAAAGGGGTGCCACGGCAACGATAACGAAGATGATGCCAAGGCATTGTTCCAACGATCCGGTAGCTCATGAAGATACCGGTGCAAAAGGAAGTAGGTGTGAGTTTGTCATGCAAGGATGGTGGGTGATCCGGATACCGGGTTCCCACGGGTCGACGACGTGGCAACGAGGAGGAACAATTAACGTTCACGGGCGGATACAACATCCAAACATGCATCTCATACAACTCAAGCATTCGTCCACGGGTGGTCGTTCTCGGCGGTTATACCTTCGAAGCATGCGTTTCGAAGCGGATCGGTTCGTAGATGAAGTAATCGTTCACGAGTCATCGAGGGAAGTAGTGGTACACGACGATGGTAGTGGTACACGTTTTCGTAGATGTTTGGGGTCATGACATGGAACTTGACGTCCACGGGGTCTTTGCGGGTCGACGGTAGTGGTACATGTTTTGTAGCCGTTCGAGTCATCGGAAGAGGAACTTGGCGGTCCATGTAGTCGAACTTGGCGCATCCGAAGGGGACTTGGTGAATCCCTGTAGTCGTACACGGGTCGTAGGGGAACTTGACAGACCCAAGGTCTTCGGGCGTAGTGGTATTTGGTGAATCCCGAACGGTTTTGACGATCCGGCGAGACGACATGGTTTGGGGTAGTCTCAAACTTGATGGTCTCAGCGAATCCTTGTGGTGGTCGTTGGACTTGCGGTTTGAAGGCGTCGGTGGTTCCAGGGTACTTGACAAATGCACGTAGTCATGCCAGAGTCCTTGTACACTTGACAGTTCCGGGAATAGGAACTTGGCGCCCAAAGGTGTTGTTGTTGCAGTCTTCATGTCAATGAGAATAGGCAGCGAAGGAGCAGCTTTGGCACGGGGAGGCGCAAGGTGCCGGAGCAGGGGACTTGGCGCGGCGGAGGCTTGGCGAGGCGAACGAGCTCCAGGACGGGCGTGTGGAGCAGAGCAGCAGCGACCCGGGGTCTACCGCAGGAGGTGGGGGCGTGGTCGTGGCATGGAGGAGGGGCAGCAACTCGCCGATGGAGGAAGGCCATGGCAGAGGCTGTCCGGTGAGGTAGGCATGGCTTCGGCGGAGCTTCTCGCAGGTGGCGACCAGAGGCAGAGGTGGGGGCGATCTAGCGATGGAGAGGGAGGCGCGAGGAAGGAGGGACCGGCTGTAGGAGGAGAAGGACGGTGGCGCTGGTAGGAGAAGGAGGCAAGGCGTGGGGCTCGCGCGTGCTGGGGAACTCATCTCCCTGGCGATGCATGTGGGAGCGAGGGGATAGTGCGCGATGCGGGTGTGGGTGGCGCTAGGCAGAGGGAAAGAAAGGAGGAGATGGAATCGGGACGAAGGAGGAAGATGGCGGCGGCGTGGGAGGATGGGAGGAAGAGGGTGAGGGGATCGGGCCAGGGGAGATGGTTAGGTTAGGATTAGGTGGGCCTAAAGGGTCGACCTAGTAGAGTGGGGGGCTTAGGTGGGCCGACGCAGATGATTGAGAGGCCCAGAAGGCCGGTGGGCGCAAGCTCTCTCTCTCTCCCATTATTCTTAAACTTTAACCGAAAGGCCATCAAAGAGAAGAAAATTAAAGAGGGGGGTTAGGGAAAGAATTTGCGCACGCGGCTAATTTTCCCGGACTCACAAAAATGTGCTTGTTCCGAGAAAATTGGAGTGGGCAAGATTGCAAGGTTTAAATTCAAACACATCCGAAATTAATCAAATGGATTGAACCAGGACTAGGGTTTTGAAGTGCCCAAAAATGTTCAGATCTTTAGTGGAGCTCGGGAAAAGATGAAAGAATTTGCGGCAAAGTTGGAGGCCAAGATTTGAGAAGGAAAAGGCATGGAACTTAAATTATAAGTGTGTTATGGTTTATTCCAAAAGAATTGAATATTTATAATAGGTCCCTAAAATATTGCGAGAATATGTTTTAAAGAGAAATCACCATAGTGAATATCCCTCGATTTAAATGAATCGAAGATCCATACAATTTAATTGGTTGAGTTTTTGAAAATTAAATGACATGATGCAATGCACATGATGCAAAGATGAATGCAAGGAACCAAACAAATCACACGACGATACTCGGAAAACATGGAAGGCATCTGAAGCATCGGTCTCGGGGCGTCACAATACTCCACCACTACGAGAGGATCTCGTCCCGAGATCTAGAATGGCACCGGAGGGAAACGGAAGAGGAAGAGAAGAGGTAAAACTAAGTTGCTTCTTTGACAAATGAGTGAAACCACGAACCTTGAGAGGTTGAACAAATTGGACGAAAGAATACAACAAAGATGAACAAAGTTGAAAACACTCTGTTAGAAAAGAGGAACAAGGAACATTA